>NC_136263.1:7819302-7997968 GCF_964187855.1 Myxine glutinosa | reverse complement strand
ACTCCCCTCTCCCCCCCTCCCCTCTCCTCCTCCGCCCCTCCCTCCTCTTCTCTCTCCCTCCTCCTCCTCCCCCTCCCTCCTCTTCTCCCCTCCCCTCCTCTTCTCCCCTCCCCCTCCTCTTCTCCACTCCCACCCTCTCCTCCCCTCCCCCCCCCGTTCCCCTCCCCCTCCCCTTCCTCCTCCCCTCCCTTCCCCCACCCGGCAATGCTGGGTACTTCCCATGGCCAGCTGTACGTGGGCTGCTCGAGGGTTGGAAAACCAAGCAATCTTTATGTCTTGGCACCAAGTAAGAAAACCAGAAATGTCAGTTTGGTACGAGCGCTTATACTCAGTTCATGCGCGTCTTTTCTCCGAACTCGTAACTCTCATCAATACGCAGTCAAGCGCCTCCCTTCGCAGAACTGCAAGCTCACCTCTCCACAGAAGGACTCCTTACCCCGAACTGCTGGTGGGGGCTTCGCGCAACGGGTTTTATTGCCATGCCCTTAGCTTTCTCGAATGTTCCAACCACACCCTGTGACGCCACGCCGCACCCACTCCCTTTGAGCCCTGATTGGCGGCTCGCGCTTACCGTCAGCTTCTCTGCCGCCCTCATTCGGTCCCTGCTCGATTTGCCAGGCCTGCCTCATGTTAACTCGCGCCAAAAAGACAAAGACAGCACAAGGAGGCATAAGGCAATGGAGGCGGCATAAGGCAATGGAGGCAATGAAAGGACCTACTCTCATTATTCTACTCAATGCAAAACTAACACAGGAAAAGGACTATGCTCACAAATATTAAGAAATAACTGCACTATCGCGAGGCTACGGGTTGTTGTGTGACTAACTATGAGGGGGAAATTTAACCTTTATTGTACAAAACTCAAAACCGCAACAATATATATATCATAAAAGGAGCCCTGTTTGTCGTGTTATAACTTGAGAACGGATTAACGGATTTTAATAAATTCAACTACGGTGGATTCGGGTATCTCCCAGGAGTGTTTGTGATCCCCCCCAAAAAATTAAATATTTTTTTCCTGGGTACATGGACACGCGTGTGAAAACTGCAAATGGCAACACGTGATGTTGGTTATACTTGCACGGAGAGCAGGATCTCCCAGGAATCCTTCTTTGTTAACTTTTTTTTTTCTTTCTTTTTTTTTGTATACTGAATCGAGGCTCGTGAAAGAGCTAACATATATTTCACAAACAAATCAACCAGACAAACAAAACACACAAAAAGAGGGAGCGGAAGACAAGATCGGGAGAGAAGGGGAAGCACACAAACATAACATTTGAGAGCAGGGAGAGGGCCCGGGGGGAGGGCGGGAGAAGTATAAAACACAAGGACACCAAGGACCTCCCGGACAGAAGTTGGGACTTCAAAAAAGTGGATTTGGGGGTGAAATTAGCGGGGGTAGAAAAGATCAATGTTTTGGATGGGGGAAGATAAGAGATGGTGGTGAACAGCTGTTTTAAAGACCAGGAGGTTGGAGTGGGATTAAAGAGAGTCAGGGAGTTTGTTCCAGTGGTGGGAGAAAAGAGGAATGAAGGAGTGAAGGTGAGCAGAGAGGCTTGATATTGGCAGTTTAACCATAAGAGGGTCGCAGGCAGATCTTGTGCGACCTGTAGGAATATTTGGGGGACAGAGCCCAGAGAGAGCTGGGGGGTCAAGGCCAGAGAGGAGTCGGTAGAAGACGGAAAGACCACCAACCTGCCTGCGGTGAGTGAGTGAAAGGCCCTTGGAGTTAGCTTCATCGTGGGAGATACCAATGATTCTGAACGCTTTGGTTTCAACAGCGTGAAGACGAGCTAGGTGTGAGGCAGGAGCACCAGCCCAGAGGGGAGAGCAGTATTCCATTGAGCTGCGGATGAAAGCCTTGTCTGTGGTGAGGAGCTCAGGTGTGCCAAGGAAGGACTTCGCATGACGGAGGATGCCCAGTCGGTGACTGGCTTTGGAGGCCAGATTTGAAATGTTGTTTTCCCAGGAAAGATCATGGCAGATAGTGAGACCCAAAAGCTTGAGTGACAGAACTTCTTGGAGAGGATTATTCAGAAAGTGGATGGGAGGGTTGTCCAGTCGGTCTTTTCGGAGAGACATCGTAAGAGTGTGAGATTTGTCAGTATTGAAAAACATGTTCCACTTGTTTGCCCAGTCTGTGATTTTGTCCAGGTCTGCAGAGAGAGAGGAGGCTGCAGACTGCCGAACTGAGGGATGAGGAATGGAGTGACAGAGAGTAGAGTCATCAGCAAAGAGATAGAGAGGATTTTCAAGAGAGTCAGAGAGATCATTGATGAAGACCAGAAAAAGCACAGGGCCCAGAAAAAGCACAGGGTCCATTGTAACTTCAGATCGAATTTCAATGAAACCACTCTCAGGAAGTAAACAAAACCACTTTTCCCTTTTTTTTTTCTTCTTTTTTTTTTGGATACTGAATCGAGGCTCGTGAAAGAGCTAACATTTACTTCACAAACAAATCAACCAGACAAACAAAATATATAACTAGAACGGGCACTCGGTAGAGCGCATACCTTCGCCGCAGCTACTGTTCTGTACTTGGCATGGGAGTGTAGGGAACAGAACAACAAAAATACGATTTTGACCTTTTCGTGACTTGACCTTGACCTTTGACCCGATTGCTCCCAAAATCTAATCAAATGTGTCCCGTATAATAACCAATCATCCCACCAAATTTCATGCAATTCGGTTGAATACTTTTTGAGTTATGCGAATAACATACACACACACACACACACACACACACACACACAGACATACAAATAAATACACAGCGATCAAAACATAACCTTCCGCTTTTGCGAAGGTAAAAAGAGGGAGCGGAAAACAAGATGGGGAGAGAAGGGGAAGCACAAAAACACAACATTTGAGAGCAGGGAGATGTGTGGAAGAGAGAGGGCTTGGGGGGAGGAGGTGTGGGAAGGGGGGGGGGGGGGGGAGAAGTATAAAACACAAGGACACCAAGGACTTCCAGGACAGAAGTTGGTATTTCAAAAAAGTGGAATTGGGGTGAAATTAGCGGGGGTAGAAAAGATCAAGGTTTTGGATGGGGGAAGATAAGAGATGGTGGTGAACAGCTGTTTTAAAGACCTGGAGGGTGGAGTGGGATTGAAGAGAGTGAGGGAGTTTGTTCCAGAGGCGGGAGAAAAGAGGAATGAAGGAGTGAAGGTGAGCAGAGAGTCTTGATTTTGGCAGTTTGACCATAAGAGGGTTGCAGGCAGATCTTGTGCGACCTGTAGGAATATTTGCGGGACAGAGCCCAGAGAGAGCTGGGGGGGCAAGGCCAGAGAGGAGTCGGTAGAAGACGGAAAGACCACCAACCTGCCTGCGGTGAGTGAGTGAGAGGCCCTTGGAGTTAGCTTCATCGCGGGAGATTCCAATGATTCTGAATGCTTTGGTTTCAACAGCGTGAAGACGAGCTAGGTGTGAGGCAGGAGCACCAGCCCAGAGGGGAGAGCAGTATTCCATTGAGCTGCGGATGAAAGCCTTCTATGTGGTGAGGAGCTCAGGTGTGCCAAGGAAGGACTTCGCACGATGGAGGATGCCCAGTCGGCGACTGGCTTTGGAGGCCAGATTTGAAATGTGGTTTTCCCAGGAAAGATCATGGCAGATAGTGAGATCCAAAAGCTTGAGTGACAGAACTTCTTGGAGAGGATTATTCAGAAAGTGGATGGGAGGGTTGTCCAGTCGGTCTTTTCGGAGAGACATCGTAAGAGTGTGAGATTTGTCAGGATTGAAAGACATGTTCCACTTGTTTGCCCAGTCTGTGATTTTGTCCAGGTCTGCAGAGAGTGAGGAGGCTGCAGACTGCCGATCTGAGGGATTGTTACGGATTTATGTGGATTTATGTGAATTACTATTCAGGTCTTTGCTTATTAATGTGTAGTCGATTAAAGGTTGTTGTGATTAAAGGGTCAGGAGCCCTTCTGGGGAAAAGGAGACCGGAAACGGAAGAAGAAAAGACACGAGGTCCGGGAGAAGCAGCGATCTTCCTCTTCCTCGCCGAGCTCCGACGTGAGCGGGTATCGATATTGAGCAGCATGGGGAAAGCTGCGTTTAAAAGCCCGTCTGGCGAGAGGAGTTACCGGGACGTGTAACTACCCATTTATACGTCAAGTCGCCGTGGGTTCGTGCACGGAACGAAGCGTCCGGCACAGTTCGCCTCACCGTCTACAAGGACGCGCACGGCAGGCGCCTTGGGCCTCGCACGCTTTGCTGGCGAACCACAAAAAATGCTGGTGGGCCACAAAAAATGCTGGCGGACCACAAAAATGCTGGTGGGCCTCAAAAAATGCTGGCGGACCACAAAAAATGCTGGCGGACCACAAAAAATGCTGGCGGACCACAAAAAATGCTGGCGGACCACAAAAAATGCTGGCGGAGCACAAAAATGCTGGGGAATCACAAAAAATGCTGGCAGACCACAAAAAATGCTGGCGGACCACAAAAAAGCTGGTGGACCACAAAAAATGCTGGCAAACCTCAAAAAAGCTGGTGGACAACAGAAAGCTGGCGGGCCACAAAAAATGCTGGCGAACCACAAAAAATCCTGGCGGACCACAAAAAATGCTGGCCGACCACAAAAAAGCTGGCAGGCCACAAAAATGCTGGCGGACCACAAAAATGCTGGCGGACCACAAAAAAGCTGGCGGGCCACAAAAAATGCTGGCGGGCCTCAAAAAATGCTGGCGGACCACAAAAATGCTGGCGGACCACCAAAAATGCTGGCGGACCACAAAAAATTGCTGGCGGACCACAAAAAATTGCTGGCGAACCACAAAAAATGCTGGCGGGCCACAACAAATTCTGGCGGACCACAAAAATGCCGGCGGACCACAAAAAATGCCGGCGGACCACAAAAAATGCTGGCGGGCCGCAAAAAATGCTGGCGGGCCATAAAAAAATGCTGGCGGGCCATAAAAAATGCTGGCGAACCACAAAAAATGCTGGCGGGCCACAAAAAATGCCGGCGGACCACAATTTTTTTTTAAGCGTGACCCCTGTATATATGTCTGTGCAGTGCCTGTCACGTCGATGAACTTATCCCTCAAACTTTTATGTCATTGTACCAAACTTCTGGTCTGCACTGACCCCTCCCGTGTGTATGATCCCACTGATCTCTGTACTAAGTGGGTGCCGAACATTATTGGTCTGGTGGTTCTGAAGCCACTGGAAGGGTACTGGCAGCCATATTGTTTCCCCCAAAATATTGGCTTTCCCCAACTGATCTCTACAACAGATCAGTGGTATTTTCCGAAAACCTTAACCCAGAGCATTGCTCCCGACAATTTCGCTGATATTTCCGTATATTTTATCAACTAGCATCGGTACCCGCCCTATGGGCGGGGCTTAAATTGGGAGGCCCAAATGAAAAGGCAAAATATCTGAAATTTAAGGCTTTTTTTATTTTAAACGATTCATATAAGCATCCGTTGAATCATATCACACGCAAATCATCAAAATCTAAACAGTACATGGCGCCCATTTTGAAAGAAGATTGAATTCTGCAAAACGGAATCGGCCGCTACACGTCTTTCTCAGTCGCACGTACGTTTATGTGTGAAGAGTGCGTGCCGAATCTGTAACACGGAAGCGGCCGCTACACCTGTTTCTCAGTCGCTTTGCACACGCTGCCATGTTACTTCGGAGCTGCATGTTTATATCGGAAGAGTTCGTCAGGAGTCGATCTACTCTCTCCTGGTACGTAGAATAAACAGTATTTGTAGAATTTCAACAAAAGCCACATCACTGTTCATATCGGTAAATATTATTCCATCGTGTTTGGGAAAATTGGAAAACTTGGGAACCTCAGGTCCGTTCAACTGTTGAATTAATACCAGATGGGGTTGACTTAGCTTGTCATCGTACAGAGGTCAGCGAAACGAGTACCAGGGTACTGGGTCCTCTCGAGGAGGTTGGTGGCAGAATTTGCACTCTGGCCGCCATAAAAACATTCATTCTGTAGCACGCACGGTGTGTGTTGCGGTGTGTGTCGTGATGCTGCTGAGGAGTCGTCCGAGGACGCAGCAACGTGATGATGCAGCGTACGCTCATATATATAATTGAGGTCTAAGGGGGTTTACCGGGGTCAAAGTGGTTCCATGTTTGACCTCCCCAAAATAGGTATTTGGTTTCTTCTCTGAATCTACACACACAATTTCGATGAAACTTCACCACAACCTCACCCATGATTTACCAATGTTTGTTCAAGGCATTAGAAAAATTTGGGTCTTCGGAGGCTTATGGGGTTGAGGGATGGAGGGACCTTTGCCGGGCAAGTTTACATCGTGAGAAGCACTACTGTCTGTTAGGACAGGTACACCTGTCTGTCATGTTTTCTATCATCAAATATGGCCGACTCTGCCCCATTTTATTTCAGATTTCCTTTATCATGTTGATAGTGATCATGGACCAAGGTAAACAACCTAACTTAGGCATACTTATGGATGTTTTTATGCATAGGCCGCATTATTACAGAACTCGGTCACGTCCAGAACTCCAGGACTTGATCATTTGTCGCCATTGTAACAGAATGTTGATGCTAATGTAATGGTGGGAATAGCTCAGGGTAGTTTTCAATGAGAAGTCGAGCGGGCAAATTAGCAATGGACACGTTGACCATATGTCGTTACACTCAAATGATACATGATGTACATGATGTCATGATGTTAGCAGCACAGAAAAGTATGTTTGATGAGTGAATTCTCACACTGCGGAAGCTGCTTGGACTTGCATGTACCGAGCGTCATGCTTTAAATGTAGATGAGGTTTCTTGGCTGTGTTTATCAAATGAGGTTGTTACCTTTAATCAGAACTGAAGTGAATTCATCCGTATTGTGAATCTGTTGTCAGTTTAAATTAAATATATTATATTGTGGCGGACACAAAAGCCCACTGGCGTGGTGACATCATTCCACGCACCAAGTGGGCGGTGGCCACGCCCGAGGGGTAGGCGTGGCCTCATGATATACCCCGGGCGACCAGCCCGGAGGAGCACAGTGTTACAGTGTAGTCTTACAATAAAGACGTTTATATGTTACCGCTTGTCCGCTTCCTCCTTGCTCACAAGCAGCGCGCGTAACGCCGCGCTTTACTGGTGACCCTCGACGTTGGATCTGCCGGAGCGATCCTTCCACACGCGACGCCATCGCCATGGCCGCCTTCGTCAAACTTCCGGAATTTTGGGAGGCTCAGGCCGAAGTCTGGTTCGTCCAGGCCGAAGCCCAATTTCAGCTTCGGCACCTCACCGGCGATGACACGCACTACTGCCACGTCGTCGCCTCCCTCGGGCCCGGCAAGGCCGCTCGAGTTGTGTCCGTCCTTCGCCACCCACCGGACGGCCACAAGTACGAGGCACTCAAGCGGCTACTCCTAGCCACGTTCAGCCTCACGGACGACGCACGGGCCGACCGCCTCCTGGATCTCCCCGAGCTCGGTGAGACGCGCCCGTCGGTCCGAATGGACCATATGCTGTCACTGTTAGGCGACGAAGCCCCCGGTTCGCTATTCCGGGCGCTTTTCCGTCGCCAACTTCCAGCGCAGGTTCGCCTCGCGTTGGCCGGGACCGGGCTAACGGAACCCCGAGCATTGGCGGCCGAGGCGGACAAGTACTTCGCCGCTTCGGACACGCGGGCGAGCGTTGGCGTGGCCGTCACGGCCTTCGACGCTGCTGTTCCACAGCATCATCTTCTACAGCACGCTGAGTTTCAGCAGCATGCTGATACGCACCTCGTGAACGCCGCCACGCCCCGCCCACCGCCGCGGCGAAAACCGCCACCGCGGGGAAACCCGTCGACTCCACCGGCCTGGCGGAGCCAGCCGCGCTCCTCCAGCTCCACCACCTGGTGCTGGTTCCACGCCAAGTTCGGCCACGAAGCTCGGCGGTGTCATCCGCCGTGCTCCTTCAACGGGTCGGGAAACGCCCGGGCCGGCGCTCAATTGTGGCGATGAGCGCCGGCCGTTCGAGCAGCCTGCTGTTCATAACGGACACCTTCTCCGGGCGCCGTTACCTGTGCGACACGGGAGCACAGGTGAGTGTCATTCCCGCCGGCACGTCAGACAAGCACGCCGCGGGTGGGGGCCCCGCGCTGCTTGCCGCGAACGGGACGCCCATCCGTACGTACGGAAAACGCTGCCTCTCTCTGCGGTTTGGAGGGCAGGTTTTCCGATGGACGTTCGTCACCGCCGACGTGCCCATGGCACTGCTTGGCGCGGACTTCCTGTGCGCTAATGGGCTCCTGGTCGACGTCAAGCGCAGACGGCTTGTCCAGGCCGAGACGTTCAGCTCGCTCGCATGTGCGTTGCCCAGCTCAACGAGCGGCTTGCCAAGCGGCTTGCTGAACGATTCGGTTCCGGCCACGTTGGTCTGTACGCTTCCGGCAGCGGACGCATTCACCCGCCTCCTCGCCGGCTTCCCGGCCCTCACGCGGCCCACCTTCTCGGCGGGGGCCGTCAAGCACGGGGTGGCCCATCACATCCCCACCGTCGGGCCACCGGTCTACGCCCGGGCACGCCGCCTCGAGCCGATGAAGCTGGCGGTGGCAAAAGCGGAGTTCGCTACCCTGGAGCGACTCGGCATCGTTCGGCGCTCAGAGAGCGCTTGGGCGTCGCCGCTGCACATCGTGCCGAAGCCCGGCGGGGGATGGCGACCGTGCGGGGACTATCGCCGTCTCAATGACGCCACGACTCCCGACCGCTACCCCGTCCCCCACATTCAGGACTTTTCCGCCCGTTTGGCGGGCAGGTCCTTCTTCTCGAAGGTGGACCTCATACGCGGCTACCATCAGGTCCCCGTCAGGCCGGAGGACGTCCCGAAGACGGCGGTCATCACGCCATTCGGACTCTTCGAGTTCCTGCGCATGCCCTTCGGTCTGAAGAATGCGGCTCAGGCGTTCCAGCGACTGATGGACAGCGTCCTGCGCGACTTGGATTTTGTCTACGTCTACCTGGACGATATCCTCGTCGCCAGCGCGTCCCGCGAAGAGCACCTACCCCACCTCCGCACGCTCTTCGAACGCCTGGGCCAGCATGGCCTGATTGTGAACCCCGCAAAGTGCCGGTTCGGCGCCGCCACAATCGATTTTCTGGGGCACCGTGTCACCAGGCACGGAGCCGTCCCCCTGCCGGCCAAGGTGGAGGCGGTGAAGGGGTTTCCGCGCCCCCGCACGATCAGAGGGCTGCAGGAGTTCCTGGGCATGGTGAACTTTTACCATCGGTTCCTGCCCCGTATCGCCCAGCTCCTGCGCCCCCTGCACGAAGCTCTCCGAGGTAAGCCGGGCAAAGGCGACGTTACCTGGACCGAGCAGATGCACACGGCGTTCACGGGCGCGAAGCTCGCCTTGGCTAACGCCACCATGCTCGCGCACCCGGCGCCCGATGCACCGATCGCCCTCACCACCGATGCCTCGGACTACGCGGTGGGCGCGGTGCACGAGCAATGGGTGCGTGGAGCTTGGCAACCGCTGGCGTTCTTTAGCCGGCAGCTTCGCCCGCCCGAACGCCGTTACAGTACCTTCGACCGCGAGTTGCTCGGACTTCACTTGGCGGTCAGGCACTTCCGCCATCTGCTCGAGGGCCGGGCGTTCACTGCCTTCGTCGACCACAAGCCGCTGATCTTCGCGATGGGCAAGGTCACCGAGCCGTGGTCGGCCCGGCAGCAGCGTCACCTCTCGGCCGTGTCCGAGTACACGACGGACATCCAGCACGTCGCGGGGAAGGACAACCCGGTGGCGGATTGCCTTTCCCGGGCCGTCGCCCACGCAGTCCACCTCGGCATCGACTATGCCCGGATGGCAGCGGACCAGGCCGCTGACCCCGACGTCCAGGCCTTGCGGACCGCCGTCACGGGCCTCCGCGTCACCGAGGTGCCGTTCGACGGCGCGGGCGCGGCCCTCTTGTGCGACGTCTCCCTCGGGCGTCCTCGCCCCATTGTGCCCGCGGGCTGGCAGCGCCAGGTGTTTGACGCCATCCACGGCCTGTCCCACCCGGGCGCGAGGGCCTCCCAAAGGCTGATCGCCGACAAGTTCGTCTGGCATGGCCTCCGGAAGGCCGTCCGCGGCTGGGCCAGGACATGCCTCGCGTGCCAGCGCGCCAAGGTGCACCGGCACACCCAGGCCCCGTTGGCCCCGTTCACGGTGCCGGAACGCCGGTTTGACCACGTCCACGTGGACCTGGTGGGACCTCTGCCCCCCTCGCGGGGTTTCACCCACGTCCTCACCATGGTGGACCGCACCACCCGGTGGCCGGAGGCCGTGCCCTTGGCGTCGACAACGGCGGCCGATGTCGCGCAGGCTTTCATCGCCACCTGGGTCGCCCGCTTCGGCGCCCCCTCAGACATCTCATCCGACCGCGGCCCCCAGTTCACCTCGGAGCTCTGGGGGGCGGTTGCGCAGGGGCTCGGGGTCCGGCTGCACCGAACCACGGCCTACCACCCCCAGGCTAACGGCCTGTGTGAGCGATTTCACCGCTCATTGAAGGCCGCGCTCCGGGCCACCCTCCGCGACGGCGGCTGGGTCGACAGGCTCCCCTGGGTCCTGCTGGGCCTCCGGACGGCGCCCAAGGAGGACCTGCGCGCATCCGCGGCGGAGTTGGTCTTCGGGCAACCGCTGCGGGTGCCGGGCGAGTTCCTCCCCGACTCCACGGCACCATGGTCCGCGGCACAGCAGCGCTCCGCTCTGCAAGAGACCGCCCAGAGGTTCGCCCCGGTGCCAACGGCATGCCACGGGCACCCACCGACGCACGTCGCCCCGGAGCTTCGCACGGCGGAGTACGTCTTCGTCCGCCACGATGCCCATCGGACACCACTGCGGCCCCCGTACGACGGGCCTTTCCGTGTGCTGGAGACCGGGGCGAAGCACTTCACCCTGGACATCGGCGGTACTCCTGACCGCGTTTCGGTAGACCGCCTCAAGCCGGCCCACCTCGATGTGGACCATCCACCGCCAGTGGCCCGACCCCCACGTCGGGGCCGCCCTCCTGCGGGCGGACCCCCGGCACCGCCCAGCCCCGCCGCCACACCGCCCCCCGGTCCTGCACCCATCCCAGGAGCAGCCAGGGGCATCCCACCTGGCATCCCTGCACCCCGGACGCCGCCGATCGCCAGGGGGCGCTTCGGCCGGGTCATTCGTCTGCCCCGCAAACTGGCCCTCCAGGTGCGCGGGAATTCTGGGGGGGCGCGTGTGGCGGACACAAAAGCCCACTGGCGTGGTGACATCATTCCACGCACCAAGTGGGCGGTGGCCACGCCCGAGGGGTAGGCGTGGCCTCATGATATACCCCGGGCGACCAGCCCGGAGGAGCACAGTGTTACAGTGTAGTCTTACAATAAAGACGTTTATATGTTACCGCTTGTCCGCTTCCTCCTTGCTCACAAGCAGCGCGCGTAACGCCGCGCTTTAATATGCTGTTAGGCAGCAAGTTAGAGGTCTGTGTGTCATGTGTGTTTACACTTTACAGTCAGCAATGAAGACTAGAACAAATGATTTTGGTCATGATTGGAACATGGGATATTCTTTTTTCCTTCCCTTTTTATTTTTCGTATTCTGCAGTTTGATGTTTGATCTTTGACAGGGAGAAATTGCGCTTTTTCCACTGTCCCCAGTCTTTAACATGTTCCAACAAGAAAGAGGAATCGGAGATTGCAAACCCTCGCCAGGATGTATTTTCAGTGGTTTTTAAGGCTTTTGTGTTAAAACAAATATGGCGGCCGAACCACGTGACCGATGACGTCATCATTATTTTTTCTAAACTAATTTATTCCTAGATTATGCTCAAGAAATTTCATCTTGATCGGATGAAGTTTTGTACTTGTCGAATTATGACGTCATAATGGAGGCACCTATGACATCATCATTAACATATTTGATTCCGCTTGGAGAGTTCTTTACAATGAGCCATGTCTCAATTTTTTCTATTCAGCGCTTTCAGAGATATAGAGGTGCAAATTTTTTCGGTTTTTCAAAGATGGCGGCCGAACCACGTGACCGTTGACGTCATCATTATTTTTTCTAAACTAATTTATTCCTAGATTATGCTCAAGAAATTTCATCTTGATCGGATGACGTTTTGTACTTGTCGAATTATGACGTCATAATGGAGGCACCTATGACATCATCATTAACATATTTTATTTCCCATGGAGAGTTCTTTACAATGAGCCATGTCTCAATTTTTTTCTATTCAGCACTTTCGGAGATATAGAGGTGCAAAGTTTTCCAGTTTTCCCGAGATTGCGGCCGAACCACGTGATCTATGACGTCATAAGTGTCATTAAAAAATTATACAAGTGGAGTTGCACCTATGGTGAAAATTTCCTGTCAATCGGACTAACGGTTGCAGAGAAAATCATATTTATTCTGTGCGGACAAACAAACAAACAGACAAACGGACTCAAATGCAATACCCTCTCCTCTGGTGAGGGTAATAATGGAAGCACCAATAGCTACTTCCCCATAGCATAACACAAAGATATTCTAATAATAATAATAATAATGCATTTATTTTATATAGCGCTTTTCAGGAAGCCCAAAGACGCTTTGACAGAGTGCAAAACATAATGCATAGCAAAACATAAAGACAATTGCAAAAAAGAAGAATCAATAGGGAAATATTCAAAGCACAAAGGAGGGAGAAGGAGAGGAGATAGTCAGGGGTTAGATGCTGTGGGTTAAATGTTGAATGCAGTGTTGAACAGGTGGGTCTTGAGTGATGTTTTGAATGTGGTGAGTGAGGAGGAGTCTCTGATGGTGTGAGGTAGCGAGTTCCAGAGGGTGGGAGCAGCGATGGAGAAGGCCCTGTCCCCCCAGGATCTAAATTTGGTCCGGATGGGGGGGGGTCAGGAGGTTGGTACCAGCAGAGCGGAGGTTGCGGGTGGGAGTGTGTCTGGAGAGGAGGTCAGCCAGGTAGGATGGGGCCAGGTTATGGAGGGCTTTGTAGGTCAAGAGGAGGATTTTGTACTGGATTCTCTGGGAGATGGGGAGCCAGTGAAGCTTGTAAAGGACGGGGGTGATGTGGTCACGGGTCCGGGAATGGGTGAGTAGACGGGCAGCGGAGTTCTGAATGTATTGGAGTTTATTGGTGATTGTTGAGGGTGAACCATAAAGGAGGCTATTGCAGTAGTCCAGACGGGAAGTGATGAAGGCGTGGATGAGGGTTTCTGCACCACGGAGGAGAGGGATGGACGGAGACGGGCGATGTTTTTCAGGTGAAAGAAGGCTGTCTTTGTGATCTGTTTAGTGTATTTGTCGAAGGAGAGGGTTTTGTCTATGATGATGCCAAGATTCCGGATGTGAGGGGAGGTGGATACTGGGAAACCGTCGATGTTGAGGGCAAAGTTATGGGTGGACTTGGTGAGCGTTTTTGGGCCAATGATGATTATTTCAGATTTATCACAGTTAAGTTTGAGGAAGTTGATTTGAAGCCAGGATTTTATTTCAGTGATGCAGTTTGTCAGGATAGAGTGGGTGGCGGTGGAGATGGACTTGGTGGAGATGAAAAGCTGGATGTCATCGGCGAAGCAGTGGAATTGGAGACCATGACGGCGGATTAAGTGACCGAGGGGGGACAGGTAAAGGATGAAGAGGAGGGGCCAAGAACTGAACCTTGGGGGACACCTTGGGGGAGGGGAGCAGTGGGGGATTTGCAGTTATTGATGGAGATGAACTGACGTCTGTCAGAGAGGTATGATTTAATCCAAGAGAGGGCAGTGGCGGTAATGTTAAAGGTGGTTTCAAGTCGGGTGAGGAGGATGGTGTGATCGATGGTGTCAAAGGCGGCGCTGAGGTCGAGGAGGATGAGAATGTTGAGGTTGCCAGCGTCAGAGGAGAGGAGAAGGTCGTTGGTGATTTTGAGGAGAGCAGTTTCAGTACTGTGTTTGGAGCGGAATCCGGATTGGAATGTTTCATACAGGTTATTGGCAGAGAGGTGATGTTTGAGTTGAGTGGCTACAGCACGTTCCAAAACCTTTGACAGAAAGGGTAGGTTGGAGATGGGTCTGAAGTTATTTAGGGTGTCAGGGTTTAGTCCAGGTTTTTTCAGAATGGGGGTAACAGCAGCAATTTTGAGGGATGGTGGGACGATGCCTGTAGACAGGGAGGAGTTTATTGTTGCAATGATAAGTGGAGAGAGAGCAGGAAGGGAGGCCTTGACAAAGCTGGAGGGGATGGGGTCAAGAGTGCAGGTGGCAGTTTTCATTCCGATGAGGAGTTCAGAGAGGTCAGTAGGGGAGACTGGGGAGAATTGAGACAGGGGATGGCAGGATAAGGGGGGGCAGGTGGTTTGAGGGGGAGCGGGTGCGGCGGTGGTCAAGCTGTTGTAGATGTTTTCAATTTTGCGTTGGAAGAATGAAAGGAAGGAGATGCAGTTGTCTATTGTGAATGACTGGGTGGTGGTGTTCAGGGGGCTGAGGAGTTTATTTATTGTAGAGAAGAGTGCTTTTGGGTTTCCGGAGCCAGAGTGGATAATTTGAGAGTAGTAGGCGGAGCGGGCGCGGGAGAGGGCATCTTTATAGTGTTGTATGTGGTCCTTGTAGGCCTGGGAGTGAACTGTGAGACCTGTTTTATTGCGGAGTCTTTCAAGTTGGCGAGCACGAGTTTTCATCAGGCGGAGTTCAGGGGTAAACCAGGGAGCAGAATGGGTGAAAGAAACTGTTTTGGTTTTTATAGGCGCAAGTTGGTCAAGGCAGGAGGAGAGAGTGTGGTTGTAGTAGTCAGTGAGGTCAGAAGGGGTGTGGAGGTCAACGAAGGGAGAAGTGGACATTTTTTCAGAGAGGGTCGATGAGAATGAGGCAGGTGAAAGAGCGTTTAGGTTGCGGAAGTTGATAGTGCGATAATGCCTTGGTGCTGGGGTGGGGATGTTGATGGTCAGAGTGATGGCTAGGTGGTCAGAGAGAGTGAGGTCGGAGCCAGAGAGATGGTGCAAAATTAGTCCAGTCGAGCAGACAAGGTCCAAAATGTGACCACGGTTATGGGTAGGATAGTTGACATGTTGAGTGAGGTTAAAGCAGGTGAGTAAATCAGTGAAGTCAGTGGAGTCCATGTGGATATTGAAATCACCAAGGAGGAGGATTGAGGGGGAGAGGGAACATAGCTGGGTCAAAAAGTAGGAGAAGTCAGACAGGAATGATGGGTGTGGTTTGGGAGGGCGGTAGACAACAGCCATGACTGACTGTGTGTGACCAGAGAGTTTAAAAGCCAGGTGTTCAAATGATGGAGCAGATGAGATGGAGATGAGGTTGGTCTTGATGTCTTGTCAGTGAATAACGGCAATTCCACCACCTCGGCCCTCCGAGCGTGGTTTATTGATGTAAGAATATCCATTGGGTGTGGTGAGGTTGAGCGTGTAGTAGTCCAGTGGTTGTTGCCAGGTCTCAGTGAGACAGAGAAAGTCCAGTTTATTTTCCAGGATGTAGTCGTTCAGGATGAGGCATTTGTTGTTGAGGGACCGGGTATTGAACAGGGTGAGCTTGATGTTGTTTTGTACGGCGGGTATGAATCCAGGTGATTTGGCCAGGGTTCGCAGACAGGAGGTGCGATTTTGTGCGTTGTTGTGACCAGGTGTGTTGGGACGATGAGTGGGAGTGCGCTGAGCCGACCAGAGGATGGGGATGGAGTGACCTGATTGTAAATAAACAAACTTACGACCGTTGTTCTAGATGGAACAAGAGAAAGCGTGCTGTAGAACGAGTCATTTTTAAATTATAAATAACTAATTAATGTGCAACTTTAACCACTGACGAGTTATGTAATGTTGTTCAGCATATTTTTCTCTACCTATATGTAAAATATGAGGAGGTTACTGGATAGGGGTCACAAAACGTTAAATAGAGCCATTTGGCTGCTCGCCCCATGGCTTATAAGGAGGTTGGTGAGTAGGGTAGGTGAGGATGTTGCGTGCGCGGAGAAAGCAAAGGTCATTCTGGTTCCTTCCCTTCTCTTGGGACCAAAGAGAAGAGAAGGAAGGTGAAGGAAGGTATAATTATTATCTTTCTGAATTGTGATGCTAAATTATATAATTGTTGTAGCCACATGGATTTCCTTTAAAAAACAATGGGGTAATAATGAAGAACGGTTGTCTAAGAAGCATGGAGGTTGCTTGTCCGACCACGTCTGTAATGAAACTGGATACACTGTCACGGTCCCATGAGCTCAATAAAGGAGAACATTACAAAACTCAATAGGAACACACAGGTCAGGACCCACAATTCGACTCAAAGAGAACTATGTTTGGCATTTCCTTTTTTTTCCAGATTGTTGTTGATAGTACCATTGTTTAGAGCAAGCCGAAAGGATCAATAAAAATAATTGTTGTTATAATTGCCTGTAACAGGTGACGTGTCAACTTCCAGTGCTACTTTTCAGTATGGGGCTTTTGTGTAAATGAAATGGACTGTGCTGCTCATATCCTATGGAAATATCATAACTGGGGTAACCTGTACATTATATGCGTTTCCATGGAAAAGGGGGGAGGGGGGTGGAATTTGCAGAACCGTCAATTATATATATATATATATGAATGAATGAATGAATGATCGTTTTAAGGCCATTTTCCCCGCTAGAGCGGGGGTTAGCATACATATATATATATATACATATATAGGTATATATATAATATATATCTCCAACCTAATAAGCGAACATCATGACGTCATCACCACGCATGTCTGCATTGCCTGCAAAGCTCCAGAGGAGCCATCTGGCAGTGCGTCATTATGGATGTTAAATTCAGATACTGTCACAAGTGTGTGCAAAACTCAGTTACCGACCTGGTTTCGCCCTTGTTGGGGCTTCATCAGGGCAACGCAGTGAGGCTTCCATACACTTGTGAATAGTTTTGGCCATTTAAAATGCTATTGCATGACTTGTCTGTGTTACTAATCCCAACGACAACATTTAATTGACTTATTGCTATACATTTCTAGTTATCAATAAATTGTGTAAATTCATTTCATGGATCAGTTTTGACAGACCAGCAAACATTTTCCATGCAACTCTTCTATTGCACAAGTTCTTGCAAAGTATAGTGCGTATGGAAAGTCTGCACCCCCTTAAAAAATTTCACCTTTTGTTACCTTATATCCTGGAATTAAATTGCACTAAATCAGACTTTTTCCACCTTCATTTACATATCGTAACCCACAACGTCCAAGTCAAAAACAAATTTTACAAATTTCATAAAATTAATTAAAAATACAAAACTAGAATATCTTGGTTGGATAAGTGTTGACCTCCCTGAATCAATACTTGGTGGAAGCACCTTTGACAGCAATTACAGCTGTGAGTCTGTTTGGATATGTCTCTACCAACTTTGCACACCTTGACTGGGCAATATTTGCCAATTCTTCTGTACAAAACTTTTTCTTTTTTTGGGGGGGATACAACATCGAGGCTCGTGTAAGAGCTCAAATCAATTTTTGATGTTCAATTCAATCTCAGTCAAATTTTTTTATGTTGAACGTTCCAGTCATGGACTATATAGCCCTCATCAAGGCCAGGCCTTAAATTCTTCTTTTTATCGTGTCCACGGACAGTCTATACATGGCCCAGCCAAAAATGGACACATTAATGCGCCATGTTGTTGAATTCGGCAAGATCTGCAACAGTGCAGGGTTCCTCTAGCGATGGACATTGCTGGAGATGTTGCATGGTCTGTGGCTCAGTTCCACATTCGCAAGTTGTCGGGCTGGTTGCATATCCCCATTTGTTTAGTGACACCTTTGAACGAACTACATCAGTCCGAAGTCTGTTAAGGCACTTCCATGTTATTAATTAACACCACATGGCACATGTTGCAATTAGCTCCTGGGGGAAGGCTTTCATCAGGTAGAATTTCCATCGCTGGGGGTTGTTCGAGACTGGCAAGCCTTTCTTTCCACAAAGCGATGCGGACTTCAGATGGGGTTGATTGTAATGAAACGACACTGTTCATGAAGCTCTTCCTTGACTTTAGGTGGCTGAGTGTAGGTGTATGACCATGCGGAGAGTGCCTCTCTGATGTTTCACGGAGTCGCTCTTTCTTGCTGGCTTCCGTTCTTATATCAGGGGGAGCTACACCCGCCAAGATATATAGGCTTTTGGTGTTTGTTGGTTTTAAACATCCTGTGATAGATCAGCAGCTTGCATTCAGAACAGCATCCATCTTCTTAGCATGAGTAGATCTTTCTCATACAGGGCAGGCGTATTCAGCAGTGGTATAGCAAAGAGCAAGTGCACTGGTTCTCAATGTTTTCGAGCTTGCTCTCCATCTTGTCTTGGTGTGTTAGTTCACCTTAAATAAAAGAGCTGCATAAAGAGAAATAAAAGAGAGAGAATGCAAAGTTGAGTGAAAATGAGTAAGAAAAGTGTATAATGTTTGTTTGCAAGAAAGAGAGATTGAAGCTCGCCCGTTAACTATAGTTTGACTGAGACAGAATGTAAGACCAGCAATCCTGACATGGAGAGTGTAAGATGGTTCCGGGCAGCACTTTAACGCTCCTAAGTCACAACAGTAGCAATAACCTTCATTGTTGTTGCATTGCATGGGGATTGGGGAGTGTTGATGGACAGCAATCTTCAAATAATGCCACAGATTTTCGATTGGATTTAGGTCGGGGCTCTGACTGCTCCACTCAAGGACATTTATCTTTTTGTTCCTTACACACTCCAGTGTAGCTTTGTCTGTGTGCTTCGGCTCGTTGTCATGCTGAAAGGTGAACTTCCATCACAATTTCAACTTTCTTGCAGAGGGTAGCCAAAAAAGGGGACCAAAAAACAACAACTACCACGGTCCCCGAAAAGGCCAACCCCCGCTTTGCGGGGAAAATTGGCCTCTAAACGGTGGGTTTTTGTTTTTTTTTGCAGAGGGCAGCAGGTTTTCCTTTAGTATTTTTCTGTATTTTGCTCTTTACATTCTCCCTTCTATCCTGATAAGTGCCCCAGTCCCTGCTGATGAGAATCATCCTCATAACATGATGCTACGTCATAATTTCAACAATTGTCTGGAAGAAATGATACATTATTTGAAAAAAGTGCAATGTTGCCAATATTTTTGGCCACGACTGTATATATATTCCATCGCTGGGGGTTGTTATAATATTTTTGGCCACGACTGTATATATGTATTCCATCGCTGGGAGTTGTTATAATATTTTTGGCCACGACTGTATATATATTCCATCGCTGGGGGTTGTTATAATATTTTTGGCCACGACTGTATATATATTCCATCGCTGGGGGTTGTTATAATATTTTTGGCCATGACTGTGTGTGTATATATTGTTGCGAATATGGAATTTGGCCTCCATATCCGCTTGTAAATATTCCCCTATTTTCTCCAATACTCCCCAACTTTCCCCAGTCCCCCATTCCCTAGTCCCATTGCATGTAAATAACAATCAGTAGAGCCGACCTTCCCCTTATTCCCCCATTAAATGTCGTGCCCAGGTCCACCGCACCACACGTAGACAACTTTCGGACATCTTCCTAGTTATTCTTAATCTATGTCAGTTAAGGCCTCGTTTCCATTAATTATGACTCTTCGTTGCACCAGAATGTGATTATATGGCACCAGTAGTGAGTTTAGGACCTTCCCATACCTCCTCCCATCTTCTTCCCCAAACAACAATAACAACAACTACAACAACAATTACAACAACAACAGAGGAGATGGCGGCGGAGCGGGGGAGGATGCGTCCTCACACCGGCTCGATTAGCTCCAGACCATGCGCTCCACGGGGTCACCCCGAAGGGGCTGGCTGTCAGCTCCTCGTCAGGGGCGGAGCCAGTAACCCCCCCCGCAAGCACCCAATGAGAAGCAACGTGCCGATTCCACGAGGCGGAGCTAACGAGCCGAGGGCGTGTCACTCCCGGCCGGATATACGCGGCCCCGCGCCGGATGTGACGTCAGATGCGCCCCCAGCTTGAGACGAAAAGACGCCACCTGCGAGCGCTGAGAGAGAAAGGCCCGCCTGTGAAAGAACGTCCCCTCCGAGCGCTGTGAAACCTCCCGCATCTCTGGACCGGACCGGGTCGATTCTGCCTTGAGCCAAGAGTGCACCTTGAGCCATCGCGACCTGCCTTTCCTTTTCATCAACCCCCGTGTGAGTCAGCATTTTGTCCCGTGTGTCTGTCGTCTGTCCGGGGTTAATATAAGGTTGTGTCTAAGTGCCTGTCTTCCTATGATGTACCTCTCGTCCCTGTAATCTGACCTTCCGCACGAATATAACCTCCTCCGGAGGTCTTGAGAACTGAACCCCTGGTGTCGTATTGTGTCATTATAACCCAGCCGGGTGTCTTCTCTTTCCTATTGAGCCAGCGTAGCGCGATTAGTCAACATTCGGGCACAATCGGGTAACTTGTGCAGACGTGGTCATACCATAAAACCGCTCGGTAAATAACATCCAAGCCACGTCTGTAACAATTGGTGTCGAGGAGTGGAATTCGAACCCGGGACTAAATTAGTTAGGCCCAAATTTTGGGAGGGAAAATCGAGCCGGAGCGCGTACGGCGCTCGACCGAATCGATTCGGAGCGCGTTTCCCGCGCGAAATTATAACGGCGAAATTTCAATTTGTTTTACGAAAATAAAAAATAAAAACCGAATTTTGAAAGTCGCGCTATGGCGGATCAAGACGGCTGGGGTCCGGTAGGGGAGAGTGAGGTAGGGTCGATCCAGGACCAAAATGAGGGACAGGAGGAGAGCGAAGCAGTGAGGGCGGCAGGTTCGCAAAATAGCGCCGTCACGCACGAAGAAGCGGGCGCGCAAAATGGCGCCTCGCTGATCACCGCGCCCGCGACCGTGGCAGCGCCCCTGGTGGATCCGAACCTTTTTATGTTGCAAATGAGGGCCCTTATGGAACGAATGGGAGACCAAATTGTGGGAATGAGGGCTCAGGGTGAGCGATTAGAGGGCCAAATGGGGGTAATGGGGAACCGGATGGATGCTCAGGGTGAGCGATTGGAGGGCCAAATGAGGGGTACCGGTGAGGGATTAGAAAAGAAATTTGAGGGGTTAGACAACGGGATAAAAGAAGTAAAGAATGGGTTAACGGGGGTAGAAAACAGAATGGCCGCTCAAGAGAATCAGATAGAGGGAGTGAAACATGGGTTAACGGGGGTAGAAAACAGAATGGCCGCTCAAGAGAATCAGATAGAGGGAGTGAAACATGGGTTAACGGGGGTAGAAAACAGAATGGCCGCTCAAGAGAATCAAATAGAGGGAGTGAAAAATGGGTTAGAGGGGTTAGAAAACAGTATGGAAGGCAAATTGAGGGACATGAGGGACCAAGCGGAAAGGGAAGTTAAACAAATGGAGCAGCAGATAGAGGGGGTCAGAATGGGGGTAGAAACCAAACTGGATGCTCACAGGGAGGAAATGGAGCAGATGAGGGTGGCATCTGGGCAGGAGATGCAAGTGATGGGAGAGGAGATCAGAAGAGGAGTGAGTGAGGAGGTCGGAGGAGTGCGCGAGGAGGTGAGGCACTGTGAGGAGCACATGGAAAAGGAGGTGAGAAAGGGGACTGTAAAGTTACAAGGGGGCATAGAGGACCTGACGCAGGAGGTGGAGCAGCTGACGGTGGGACAGACGGAGTTAGTGGAGCAGGTTCAAAGGAACACTGCGGTATTAGGAGGTTTAAAGGCGACACAGAAAGAACTAAAAGATGACTTGGTAGCGACGAAGAGGGAATGTCAGATGGTACGTGAGGGACTGACAACGAGGTTGGACGAGGTGATAGAGGTTATGGAGACGAAGGACCGGCAGGTGAGGACGCACATGGAAACGGTCAAGGTAGCCTTAGAGGATGAGCTTGAGGAGACGTACCGGGGAATAAAAGAGGTGAAGCACAAATTAGAAGAAGTGGAAGAAGGGATGAGCGAAATTAAGAAGCGACGGAGAGGGGATAAGAAAGAGATAAAAGAGGAGATAAAAGAATTGGTCCAAAGTCTGTGTTTGGATCGTGATGATGTGCTCATTAACCGGATGAGGGATTCGCAGGTGATGGAGGAGAAGCGAAGAGGAAGAGGACCCGGTGTAAGTGGTGACCAATATGGTCGTGCGTATGAAGCGCCAGGGGATTTAATAAGCTTGGGGGTCGAGATAGACCCGGGTGTTCGTGAGAGGCCGTTGGTGAAGTGTGCGACAGGTCTGGTGTGCGAAAGAGGAGGTGTGCAAGAAAGTCCGACTCTGGGGTGTGTGAGGAAAAAGTGTGTACCAAGGAGTGAGTGTGCTGGCGAGAGTGAGTCGGTCGTAGCGTGTGTGCGAGGGAGCACATGGGAGCGCGGTGTGGTGAGTGTTACAGAGGGTGTGACGGGAGAGTGTGCGCAGGAGTGTGCGCGAGAAAGGTGTGTGACGGACAGGTGCATGAGGAAAGAGTGCGCTGTCAGAAGTAAGGAAGAGTGTCCACCTGTGGTGAGTGTTACAGAGGGTGTAACGGGAGAGTGTGCGCGAGAAAGGTGTGTGACCGACAGGTGCATGAGGAAAGAGTGCGCTGTCAGAAGTAAGGAAGAGTGTCCACCTGTGGTGAGTGTTACAGAGGGTGTAACGGGAGAGTGTGCGCGAGAAAGGTGTGTGACGGACAGGTGCATGGGGAAAGAGTGTGCTGTCAAGAGTAAGGGTGAGTGCGTTGTCACGAGTGGAGGTGAAAGTAGTGAGAGTGACATGGAGCGTGAGTTAGTTGTGACAGGTGAGCGAGGATGTACACCTGGGATGGAAGGATGCACACCTGGAATGGTAGAGCGTGAGTGGGAATGCACGCTGGAGTTGGTGGTGAGGCACGTGGTTGGGTGTGCGAATGAGAGCACACCTGTGATTGTCACAGAGGAGGTGACCGAGGAGGGGGCGCGAAGAGGTGTATTGGTGAGGTGTGCGACCAACGAATGTGTGCCAAAGTGTTCGGTGGTCAGGTGTGTGACCAAGGCTGTGAGTGGAATGGGTGTACCTGGGTGTGTAAGGAAGGGTACGAGGAGCATGGGCACAGCTGGATGTGTGAGCAAGGAACGGGCTGCGGGGTGTAAGCGTCCAGGTGAAGCATCGACGTTACACGGGTTAGAGGTTAGAGCGACTTTTAGCCGAAGCAGGCCCTCGGTGCGTGCCGGGCCTCGCTTTGAACGGCCGCGTCCAGGCTCCACTAGGCGGAGCTGGCAGCCCGATAGGAAGGGTCGTTATGGCGACCACGTTTTGTTGAGACGTGCCGGCAGGTCGAGATCGGGACATTGGATGGTTCCGTGCCGAGATGGTGCGTGGGATCTCGGCCCGGGTAAACCTCCTTCCCTGCACCGAGTGCTGGACGCATCCAGCCGCTGGCACAAAACAACCAGCATCCATTGCTTGGCTTTACGAAGCCGGGCTTTGGACAGGAATTGGCGCACCGAGAGGTATTAGTGAGTCGACTGGGTGATGAGGTTAGTGTTTTGGACCCAAAATTAGAGAAAAGCAAAATTTGATGATTGGCAAAGGATTGGCAGAGTGATGATTGGTAATGGTACAGTGATTGGCAGATGATTGGCAAATTTTTAATTTGTTGCAATTTGATGTGCAAAATTGGTAGTGAGAGACCCCCGATGTGGTGGGATGGCAAATCCACCATCCTTCCCATGTGTGGGGGCAAAGGAGCACTAGATTATGGGGTGTATGGCAGTGAAAACTAGCCCGGGTGGGTTAGGATATGGTGTGTAGGGATCTAGAGAAGATGACCTTAGGTAACGTTAAGGTTAGTTAGTGACTGATACCTGTAGTGGGGACGCAGGTAGATTAGTGTGGATTATAATGACGAGGGAGCGCAATAGTTAAAGGGACGACTGGGAAGCGCAAGTTTCAGAAGGGAGTAGTTAGCTGAGATGATGCTGTGTGTGTGAGAATTGAACAGGTGTGATTGCACAGGTGTGCAACTGGACAGATGTGTGGAGCAGTGTATGAGTAGTGAGTGTTGTGGATCAGCGCGAATGCGCTTGGGGAGAGAAGGGTGCAGGTGGCACCAGGTGTGAGAGCACAGGTGTGCAGGTACAGGTGTGTGGAGAGAGTTGGAGTGAGTGGTACGGAGTGGTGTGCATGGTGCGAAGGTGTGGATGGGGGAAGAGTGGACCCCTTTCACGAGTACCCGGGGCGGGTAGTGTAAGTGTTAGGTAGAGGGTACAGGTAAATTGTGGTTGGATATTGGCATTTGTGGTGCGGTTGCAGAATGGTGTTGTGAATGGGTGCATTAGTGTTGTGGAAATGGCTGGGCGTGTAGCCTGTTAGTGTGTGTAGTTGGTTGGGCACTCCACCACTGTGAGGATGTCGGCCAGGTGAGGCCGCAGGTGGGCTCTGGGAGCCGGTAGTTGTGAGTGGGTGCCTGAGGATCCCGGGTGTGGATCGGGCAGCCCAGTGCCAGAGAGGGCACGGAGTGGGGAGAGAGCCAGAGGGCCTTCCCCTGGTAGTTAGGTTAGGGTAAGGAGCAGGTAAGCTCGGAGGCAACTGCAGTGGTGGAGGTGTGCAGGTGGGTAGGCCCACTGGGAGAGGTACGCGTCGCAGCCCAGAAATTGTACGAGGGCACCGGGAGATGAATCGGGGGAGTGAGACCCCAAATTGAAGAGCACCACAGTTTGGCCAATGGGAATTGGTTTTTAGAACCCATAGTGTAAGAGGGCCAATGGGTTGGCCGGAGAAAGACCCCGGGTAGTGTAAAGTTGTTAAAGTCATTTAGGAAATAGTTAGGATTGATGAACCTGTCGCACCATACGCAGCCACTTACCTGTGGTGATGATGATGACTCCACACCTGTGTTTTCTTTGTTTGTTGCAGGAGATGAATTGCTGTGTGGGTTTGTGAGACGCATCACGACGTGGATGAGACATTGGGGTGATTCCATCTCTCCCTCCCTAGGAGGGACTGATGATGAATTGGTAATGGCAAATTATGATGTTGAGTTGGAGATGGCAAATTTTGATGAGAGTTGAAAATGGCAAATTTGATTGGTTAGGAGGGAGAGAAGACGAATTTGGTATATGGGAGGAACGGGGAAGACAGTAGGGATGTTTGTTGATTTGTAAAGTAGATGTTTATGGGTAGTGTTGTGTTTTGTGGATACAGTAAGGGGTAAGGGAGGGGCCATGTAGGTTACCTGGTGGGGGGGGGGGCGTACGATAGGAACGTACCTGTCTCACCTGGTTCCCATGTGCCCCCAGGGTGCATCACCTTACATTGCGTGCACTTTTGCGCCCTTACCACCTTACTCACTTGTCTGCTTCTTTTGTCTCCCACCTCCGAGGATCTGGCTTTGGGGTAGAGAGAGAGGAGAGAGAGGTGCTGGCTGCGCAGTTGTGGGCCTGCACTTTCGCTGTTTGCTGCCGGGATCGATACACCATATGGACCGCAATGTTTGTGGCCACCCACAATGGACCGCAGTTCGTTTGCGGCCAAGCACCACCCGGGGATGGACCTATGGGTCAACGTGGCACCTATGCCATACAGGTGAACCACTTTTAGTTAACACCAAGTGCACCACAAGAAGAGCAAGAGACACCTGCAGGGTTAGGGGTTGTCGAATTTATTTTTATACCAATGAACAATGGTGACTGCACCGATTGGTGGTGGGGTGGTGCTGTTGATGCTCGGGAAGGGTGCTCTGCACGTTATTAAAGGCCGTCGGCCACAGAGCACTCGTGGGTTGGTGTATCGATGTTGGCAAGCGCGCTCTCTCTATGCATAACATCTGCATGTGTTCCTCCAAAGACAGGTCCTGGATCGTAGTGTAAATAGCAGCGTAGTCTTGTAAATAATGCTCCCTACCGGCTGTATGTTTAGTTTGAGAATTCTTTCCGGATTCGGTTATCCTGTGGGTGTGTTTCTGTGAGGAGAAGGGTGCAACGTCGCAGGGGGACATATTTACTCATTTGTGAATATCTGTAAAACTGTCGCACTCAGGGTAGAGTTAATAGTAGAGGGAACTACATTGCGTGCCACACTAAAGTAGGTAAAAATTTATCGGGTCGGGACGCCCCGAGGGTAGAGAAGGGTGCAATGTTGCGAATATGGAATTTGGCCTCCATATCCGCTTGTAAATATTCCCCTATTTTCTCCAATACTCCCCAACTTTCCCCAGTCCCCCATTCCCTAGTCCCATTGCATGTAAATAACAATCAGTAGAGCCGACCTTCCCCTTATTCCCCCATTAAATGTCGTGCCCAGGTCCACCGCACCACACGTAGACAACTTTCGGACATCTTCCTAGTTATTCTTAATCTATGTCAGTTAAGGCCTCGTTTCCATTAATTATGACTCTTCGTTGCACCAGAATGTGATTATATGGCACCAGTAGTGAGTTTAGGACCTTCCCATACCTCCTCCCATCTTCTTCCCCAAACAACAATAACAACAACTACAACAACAATTACAACAACAACAGAGGAGATGGCGGCGGAGCGGGGGAGGATGCGTCCTCACACCGGCTCGATTAGCTCCAGACCATGCGCTCCACGGGGTCACCCCGAAGGGGCTGGCTGTCAGCTCCTCGTCAGGGGCGGAGCCAGTAACCCCCCCCGCAAGCACCCAATGAGAAGCAACGTGCCGATTCCACGAGGCGGAGCTAACGAGCCGAGGGCGTGTCACTCCCGGCCGGATATACGCGGCCCCGCGCCGGATGTGACGTCAGATGCGCCCCCAGCTTGAGACGAAAAGACGCCACCTGCGAGCGCTGAGAGAGAAAGGCCCGCCTGTGAAAGAACGTCCCCTCCGAGCGCTGTGAAACCTCCCGCATCTCTGGACCGGACCGGGTCGATTCTGCCTTGAGCCAAGAGTGCACCTTGAGCCATCGCGACCTGCCTTTCCTTTTCATCAACCCCCGTGTGAGTCAGCATTTTGTCCCGTGTGTCTGTCGTCTGTCCGGGGTTAATATAAGGTTGTGTCTAAGTGCCTGTCTTCCTATGATGTACCTCTCGTCCCTGTAATCTGACCTTCCGCACGAATATAACCTCCTCCGGAGGTCTTGAGAACTGAACCCCTGGTGTCGTATTGTGTCATTATAACCCAGCCGGGTGTCTTCTCTTTCCTATTGAGCCAGCGTAGCGCGATTAGTCAACATTCGGGCACAATCGGGTAACTTGTGCAGACGTGGTCATACCATAAAACCGCTCGGTAAATAACATCCAAGCCACGTCTGTAACAATATATATATATACAGTATATATATATATATATATTCCATCGCTGGGGGTTGTTATTATATTTTTGGCCACGACTGTATATATGTATTCCATCGCTGGGAGTTGTTATAATATTTTTGGCCACGACTGTGTATATATATATATATATATATATATATATATATATATATATTGCTACAGGTCGCGGTTTAGATGTTATGATGACCGAGCGGTGGTGTATTACCGCGACCTAACAGGATCCCCGACTCACCCGATTCCACCCAAACGTTGGCCGGGTCGCACCGCAGCTAGTCAATAGGGAAAAGACAAAGGCGACGAATGCAAAGAGGAAAACGAAGGCAAAGAAAGGTTTGGAAATACTACTGAATTTATTGACTATTTACACACAAGCAAAAAGAAAGCAGTCACGTTTATTTACAAGCACATAAGACGCAGGTGACACAGGGAAAATACTAGCTTATACAGACTTAATTAACCCAGGACAGAACAAACAAAAGACAGACTCACGCGGGGAATGACAGGAATGGCAGGCGGTGGATGGCTGGAGGTGAACGCTTGGTGGAGCCAACGCGGAGCTTGGTGGAGCTTTGGTGGAGGTGAACGCTTGGTGGAGCTGAACGCTTGGTGGAGCCAACGCGGAGCTTGGTGGAGCTGAACGCTTGGTGGAGCCAACGCGGAGCTTGGGGGGTTGGTGTGACGGGTTCTCTCTCCTTCCCTCACAAGCTTCAGGACTCTTTCCTGACGACCAACTCTTTGTGACCAACTCTTTGTGACCAACTCTTCGTGACCAACTCTTCACGGACCCTCTACTGGCAACCGACTCCACTGCCTGACTCCTCACGACTCTCTTGGCGACCAACTCAGACCAACTCTTCGTGACCAACTCTTCACGGACCCTCTACTGGCAACCGACTCCACTGCCTGACTCCTCACGACTCTCTTGGCGACCAACTCAGACCAACTCACGACTCACTTCCGTGCGCGCCTTTTATAGCGCCTCCAGCGATTAAGCCGCCAGCGTTTTGGACACGCCCATCGGGGTGCTCACCTCGGCCCTGGTTGGTCGCGCGACCCTCGGGCTCCGCCCTGGATGACGACGGGCGGGCACGCCCCTCCTCCCCTCTATGACGAGGTGGAGACACGCCTTTCTTCCCCGACTCGAGCCTCGTGGTCAATGGCGGTTATTGGAGGGGAGGTAATTGCGAATCGAGGGCTCAGCAATGACGAAAGGGGATGTGATAGGAAATGGAGGTTTTGGGGATGGGAATGAAAGGGGATCTATTCTCTTTCACTGGTGCAATGGAGTACTTCAATTAATGGGAGACACAGCCTTACCCTAAAACACAGAATAAGAGATAACTATCAACAGGGGTATTCTATTACTTGGCTGACGTGTATGCTTGTGGACTAATTATGGGATGCCCTTTCATCTTTACACAGCTCCGGAGGTAGGGGGGTGCAGAATAAACAATAATAATAATAATACAGCACACAATCAAAAAAATACAGTCCTCATCTCCGCAACACTGCACCCTCCTCCTCTTAGGCACGTCCCGGGCCTACAACTTTTACTTTTAGTGTGACACGTAGGTGTAGTTCCCTCTACTTTTAACCTGACCCTGAGTGCGACAGTTTTAAAACATAAATAAATGTGTCCCGCTGCTCCATTGCACCCTGCCTAACAGACTTACGCCCACAGTTAACCGAATTGCGGAATGGTCTTCAAACTATACACTGACGGTGGGAAGCATTATTTACAATGACGCTACTTTTATTTACAAAACTAACCCAGGACCTGTAATTGTTCTTTCTGGGGGGGAGACAGTCTGCTCTGCATCGACGCACCATGAAAGCACCCAAAAACGCACCAATACAAGCACCCTCAAGCACCAATCGGTGCAGTCACCATTGTTCATCAATAAAAATAAACCAACAACCCCTAACCCTGCAGGTGATCTCTTGCTCTTCGGCTCCCTCTGCTGGTTATTATTATTTGGTCTTCCAGATGTTGTCATTCTTTTGCTTTGCTTACTGGCGGCCTATTTGTATTAAAACTTGCACCCAATGTGTCCTTTTTATTTATTTTATTTATGGCCCACAGGGCCGACTAGTGTGGTTCACCTGTGGGGCATCGGTGCCCTGTGGCCAAGGTCCGCCAGCAAGATTTCGGGCCCTCATGGCCGGTTCCAGCAGAGGGGCCATGCCCCAACCCATGGGGTCCATAAGTGGTGCTCGGCCACAGACATGTGGTCCATAATGTGGTGCATCGATGCAGACAGCTGGTTCTGGGAATTTCGGGCGCACAATGGCCGACCCACGCACGCTCCCCTCGGCACCCAATGGCGCACAGGTCATGTGGGAGACAAAAGGGGAAAGACAAATGAGCGAGGGGTAAGGTCACAAGGGTACACGTCAATAAGGCAATGCAAGGCGAAATGCGTACGGAGGGCGAAGTGAGAAAGCTCGTCCCTACCGTACGTCACCCCCCCTGTCACCTACCCTACCCTTGCCCTTACCCCATATGTACAAAAATCTACACATTTACAAATTCGTCACTACTGTCACGTCTTCCCCATATTTCCCCTATACCAAATTCGTCTCCACAATCCCTCTACTTCAAAATTTGCCATCACCAAATTCATCATCACTCCTCATAAGGAGGCAGAGATGGAACATCAAAGCACAATGTCACACCCACGTCATGATGCGTCTCACAATCCAAACATTTGCACAGTAAAAATAATTAAACATGGCATGGTGCGGAGTACCTGTCACCTCAGGTGAGTGGATGCAGATGGTGCGAGGAGACTTCATCCTAACTACTTTCTAAATGACATTAACACACTTTACACTACCCGGGGTCTCTCCCTGCCAATCCATTGGCCAACTTACACTATGGGTTCTAAAAACCAATTCCCATTGACCAAACTGTGGTGCTTCTCAATTTGGGGTCTCACTCCCCCGATTCATCTCCCGGTGCTCTCGCACAATTTCTGGGCTGCGACGTGTAGCTTTCCCAGCAGGTCTACCCACCTGCACACCTCCACCACTGTAGTTGCCACTCGAGCTTACCTGCTCCTCACCCTAACCTATCTAACTGGGGAAGGCCCTCTCCTGGCTCTCTCACCCCTTGGTGCCCTCTGGCACTGGGCTACCCGGGTCCGTCCTCTGGATCCTCGGGCCCCATCCACAACTACCGGCTCCCAGAGCCCACCTGCGGCCTCACCTGGCCGACATCCTCACAGTGGTGGAGTGCCCAAACCAACTACACACACTAACAGGCTACACGCCCAGCCATTTCCACAACACTAATGCACCCATCCAAAGACCATTCTTTCACCCGCACCACAGATTCCAATATCCAACCACAATTTACCTGAACCCTCTACCTAACACTTACACTACCCGCCCCGGGTATCCGTGATGGGGGTCCACTCTTCCCCCATTCACACCTTCGCACCATCCACTCCACTCCACAATTTCCACCATACTCACTCCACGACCATCCATTCCAATACTCCATTTATTCCACACAGCCACATACACCTGTTGTTGCACACCTGTGCAATCACCTGGTGCCACCTGCACCCTCCTTCCTTCCTGGACCATTTGGTCAGCACAATACACAATCACCTTCACTCACTCATACACTGCTCCACACACCTGTTCAGTTGCACACCTGTGCAATCACACCTGTTCAATCCTCACACACACGGCATCATCTCAGCTAACTACTCCCCTCTGAAACTTGCGCTTCCCAGTCGTCCCTTTAAACTATTGCGCTCCCACGTCATTATCATCCACACTAATCTACCTGCGTCCCCACTACAGGTATCAGTCACTAACTAACCTTAACGTTACCTAATGTCATCTTCGCTAGATCCCTATCAATATAACCTAACCCACCCGGGCTAGTTTTCACTGCCATCACCCCATAACCTACAGCGCATTTGCCCCATCCTGTGAGGGATGGTGGATTTGCCATCCCACCACATCGGGGGTCTCTCTATCAATTTTGGTCATCCAAATTCCAACCAATTCAAAAATTTTCCATTTACTGCCAATTCTACCCACTATTATAAATCTCGTATCAAATCACTATCACTATCACTATCACCATCATCACAGTCCACTATATCCTAGCCTCGGTGCGTCGTGACATCATTAAACTCGGTTCGTAAAGCCGAGCAATGAATTCGGGTGGTTTGGTTGCCTGCAGGTTGAATCCGTCCGGCTTTCGGTTCAAGGGAGGTGGTTTGGTTGGACCGAGATTCCACGCACCATCTCGGCGCGGCACCTTGCGGTCCCGGCCCCGATGGCTCAATCTCCCCCGGTCGGAACCCCGTCCCCACGAGGGGGCACCGTCCCGCTTCCTCCCACTCGCCCTCGAACCGGACCGGTCGCCTCGCCCGACAAAGCCCGGACTCGACCGTGCGGGGCGGGGCCAAGCCCGAATCGGCAACGACGCTTCGAAGAGAAGCGACGCAGCATCGACCCGCGCCGGGCCTCGCACCCAACAAAGCACCCCGCGCCCCGAGTGCTCGCATCGGCTATCCGTCGCCCTAACCACTAACCCGGTTACCGTCGATGCTTTACTTGCATGCTCACACGCATACGCTACCCCTTTCACCCTCACAAAACCTGGCGTTCCAACGCCGTCCGTACATTCCACCAACGCTCTCTCTTTTACACACCACACCTCTCGCGCACACTCTTGCGCACACTTCGGTCCACACCTCTCCTCCGTTACGTCCTCCGTAACACTCACCATGGGCGTGCACTCTTGCATCCACCCACTAACGCGCTCGGATGGGCTCTCCCACACTCGCGCCATGACCAATTCAGGTGTGCTTTCTCGCACACGTTCCACCACCACCTTACTCTCCGTGTCACACTTCGTACACCCCGACGTGCATTCTCGCTCGCACTCGGTTTCAGACTCGCGCTCCGATGTGCCCTCTCGCACCTGCGCCATCACCAACTCACTATTCGTGTCACACTCCGTACACCCCGACGTGCATTCTCGCTCGCACTCGGTTTCACTCCCACACTTTATAACACACCCACTCGCCGACGCACACTTTTTCCTCCCACGCGTGCCATTTCCACTCACACGGGACCCTTCACCAACGCCCGGATGCTTCCTCGATCCCAAGCGCGCGAAAATTCTTTTGTCGCTAAACATCCTCCTGCAAAATCTACCCGCACAATATACAGCACGACTCACCTGGGGGATCCTTTTCTCCACGCGAACCTGCAAACTTCCATTCGGGTTAAGCACAGCATCGTGATGTGAGCAGGGACTTTGTACATAATCCATTTCTCCCTGCAATTCCCGGGCTACCTCCGTCAACTCTTCAATTTTAATTCCCAGCACTGCTTTTTCTTTATTAACCTCGGCGACCGCTGGCTTTAATAAAACACCCTCTACCTCATCGGTCGCCGGCTTTTACAAACCCCGTGTCGCGATTTCTACCCCCGTCATTGTACCCGTGCTTTCCTCCGCTTCGCTCAACCAGCGCTTTTCGACCCGCTTTACCTCCTCGTGCACCCCTGGGACCCTTTCGCCCAACTTGCGGTCTCTGTCCCTCTGCTCCCTTTCCTTCCTATCGGCCCTCATTCCGTTTATTGTTGCTTCAATTTGGTTCCCCATCTCTCCCATACTGCTTTTCAAACCTCTAATTTGGTCTCCCAATTGCTCACTATTCTTTTCCATAAGGGCCTTCATTTGCATCATAAAAAGGTTCAAATCCACCAGCGGCGCTGCTGCGGTCGCGGGCGTGGCAAAATTTGGTGCCGCTACACCCACGTGCGCGAGGACGCCATTTTGTGCGCCTGATACCCCCTCAACCGCCTCCTCATTGCTCTCCTCCTCCCTTTCATCCACATACATTTCCCCTAGGTCCTGGGTCGATTCTACCCCGTCTATCTCTCCCACCGGCATCCCGTCGCCTTGACCAGCCATGGCGCGATTTCAAAATTCGGGTTTTGCTTTAAAACAAAACAAATTTCGTCCGCTCCAAATTTTGACCAAATTTTTTCTAGATGTTTTTTTAAAAAATTTGGTTCGGGCCCCGAATCTCACTCCCAGACACCAATTGTTACTGATCGCGGTTTAGATGTTATGATGACCGAGCGGTGGTGTATTACCGCGACCTAACAGGATCCCCGACTCACCCGATTCCACCCAAACGTTGGCCGGGTCGCACCGCAGCTAGTCAATAGGGAAAAGACAAAGGCGACGAATGCAAAGAGGAAAACGAAGGCAAAGAAAGGTTTGGAAATACTACTGAATTTATTGACTATTTACACACAAGCAAAAAGAAAGCAGTCACGTTTATTTACAAGCACATAAGACGCAGGTGACACAGGGAAAATACTAGCTTATACAGACTTAATTAACCCAGGACAGAACAAACAAAAGACAGACTCACGCGGGGAATGACAGGAATGGCAGGCGGTGGATGGCTGGAGGTGAACGCTTGGTGGAGCCAACGCGGAGGTTGGTGGAGCTTTGGTGGAGGTGAACGCTTGGTGGAGCCAACGCGGAGCTTGGTGGAGCTGAACGCTTGGTGGAGCCAACGTGGAGCTTGGTGGAGCTGAACGCTTGGTGGAGCCAACGCGGAGCTTGGGGGGTTGGTGTGACGGGTTCTCTCTCCTTCCCTCACAAGCTTCAGGACTCTTTACTGACGACCAACTCTTTGTGACCAACTCTTTGTGACCAACTCTTTGTGACCAACTCTTCGTGACCAACTCTTCACGGACCCTCTACTGGCAACCGACTCCACTGCCTGACTCCTCACGACTCTCTTGGCGACCAACTCAGACCAACTCTTCGTGACCAACTCTTCACGGACCCTCTACTGGCAACCGACTCCACTGCCTGACTCCTCACGACTCTCTTGGCGACCAACTCAGACCAACTCACGACTCACTTCCGTGCGCGCCTTTTATAGCGCCTCCAGCGATTAAGCCGCCGGCGTTTTGGACACGCCCATCGGAGTGCTCACCTCGGCCCTGGTTGGTCGCGCGACCCTCGGGCTCCGCCCTGGATGACGACGGGCGGGCACGCCCCTCCTCCCCTCTATGACGAGGTGGAGACACGCCTTTCTTCCCCGACTCGAGCCTCGTGGTCAATGGCGGTTATTGGAGGGGAGGTAATTGCGAATCGAGGGCTCAGCAATGACGAAAGGGGATGTGATAGGAAATGGAGGTTTTGGGGATGGGAATGAAAGGGGATCTATTCTCTTTCACTGGTGCAATGGAGTACTTCAATTAATGGGAGACACAGCCTTACCCTAAAACACAGAATAAGAGATAACTATCAACAGGGGTATTCTATTACTTGGCTGACGTGTATGCTTGTGGACTAATTATGGGATGCCCTTTCATCTTTACACAGCTCCGGAGGTAGGGGGGCGCAGAATAAACAATAATAATAATAATACAGCACACAATCAAAAAAATACAGTCCTCATCTCCGCAACAATATATATTCCATCGCTGGGAGTTGTTATAATATTTTTGGCCACGACTGTACATATATTCCATCGCTGGGGGTTGTTATTATATTTTTGGCCACGACTGTATATATATTCCATCGCTGGGGGTTGTTATAATATTTTTGCCACGACTGTATATATATTCCATTGCTGGGGGTTGTGTTATATATATATATATATATATATATATATATATATATATATATATTTTTTTTTTGGGGGGGATTGGGGAGTATATATATATATTGGGAATATATATATATATATATATATATATATATTTGGGGATATATATATATCGTAGAAAGCTGAAATTTAGAGTGCCGAAGGAAATCAAAGCTGGTACACCGGGAAAAATCACAAAACTGTCAGAAAGCGTCCGTAAATGAAAATTTATGTGAAAAACCGTAAATGAAAATGTATGTAAAAAACCGTAAATGAAAATTTATGTAAAAAACCGTAAATGCAATGAAAAAAAAAAAAACCTCAATCGATATCTTGCATTTGAAAACTGTAATTTCTATAGCTGTAAACTGTGAAATATCAATCTCAATGAAAATTTCCACTTAAAAAACTGCAGACGCTTCTTTAAAATAAATAAATAAACCTAAATTTATAGTATGTAGCTGCAGGTTGGTGATGCTTGCTTATAATCATAAAGTTTTTATTTATTATGTACCTACATACGAAGCATGGTTTGTTATCACTTACGCAATATGTAAGCATACCCCACTCGTGTGTGTGTGTGTGTGTGTGTGTGTGTGTGTGTGTGTGTGTGTGTGTGTGTGTGTGTGTGTGTGTGTGTGTGTGTGTGTGTGTGTGTGTGTGTGTGTGTGTGTACAAGGGCCAGTCAATAAGTAACCTTAAAATGGCGATATAAATTCGAGAATGTAATGTGTGTAGTTTTAGATGACATAATGCTATATCTATGGGTAAGAGTCATGTTTTGCCTGTTTTAGATCTGGCAACATTGAGCATATGACGTCAGTAGAGCAGTTCCAAGATGGCGGCTCCCTTAGAAGCATTCACCAGGAAGGAGCAACTTTCTATCATCCTTTTATTGGGAAGTGAGGGTGTGAATCCCAGTGAAATCCATCACAGAATGAAGATGCAATATGGTGACGCATGTTTATCACTGCAGCAGGAGTAAGACTGGGACAGGAAGTTTAAAAGTAGAGTGTCCAGTGTGGCAGATGCTGCTCGCTCCGGCCATCCTCACACAGCCGACACACCAGAAATGGTTGCAGGATTTGAGAGCGTGCTAAGGGAAAACCGTCACATTACGCTGGATGAAGTGGTCTCTAAATTTAACATTAGCCATGGTTCAGCACACCATAGCATTCACAACGTGCTGGGGTTCCGCAAGATGGCTGCAAGATGAAAGAACGTTGAGTGGAAGCATGTGAAGAACTTCTGCCACGTTATCAAACAGAAGGCGACGCTTTCGTACAGCACGTAGTGACTTGGGATGAAAGTTGGGTCCACCACTTTCAGCCAGAAACGAAGAGGGCAAGCAAAGAGTGGCGCCATTCAACTTCACCGAAGCCCAAAAAATTCCGCACACAGCCGTCTGATGGAAAGGTGATGCTGACGCTCTTCTGGGATACCTGAGGCCCACTTGCAGAGCATTACATGCCCAAAGGGACCACAGTGACCAGTGCATCATACTGCGACCTCCTTAAAAAATCATCTGAAAACAGCAATCAGATCAAAACGTCGTGGACAACTCACTACTGGTGTTTTGCTGCATCATGACAATACTTATTCCCATACTGCCCACTCTACAGCTGCGACAATCGTGGACCTGCAAATTGAGTGGCTTCCTCATCCACCCTACTCGTCAGACCTCGCCCCTTCGGATTACCACATCTTTGGGCCACTCAAAGAGGAGATGGTGGAACCACTTTCCGATCCGACGAAGAGGTCTAAAAGGCGGTGTACGAATGGCTACACAAGCAGCCAAAATATATTTTTTTCTAGAGGAATCCAGGCCAGGAGTAAAGGGCTGGAAAAAATGCATTGAACGCAATGGAGATTATGTTGAAAAATTACACAGTTGTTACACAGGTACATGCAATAATCAAGTTGTGAAAAATATTTTAAGGTTACTTTTTGACTGCCCCTCATATATTTATACATGTTTTGTTTTTTAAGGAAAAGGTACATCCAGTCAAAAAGTAACTATATAGACCCTCTAATCTTTTTAAAACTAGATATAGTTACTCTTGTGGTTGGATGTACCTTTTTGTTTTTAAAGTATAATCCCAACCATTCTATTCATCATTCGTCATGAAGAGCAGACCAGTGTTTAGCGGAAGGTTCATCTTTCCCTCACATTATTTTCTAGTTCATCATCGCTTGCATTCACACGATGTGCGAGCTCATTATCACTTGTGCAGCTTTTGTAGAGTACAAATGAACTCGTTTTCTGCCCACCATAAATCCATGCTGTGATGAAAATTAATGCAAAATTATATCCTGGGAGTGCTTTAATTTCATACAACTTTTGGCACTCTCAATTTAAACAAACTGAACTCTTGGTTTCAGGTGTCATGTAAAGAAAACTTGAAAGACTTTCGAAGTAGGCTGACTAATTTTCTGTAAAAATAAGTTTGACCCAATGACCTCCTCATAGCAAAGTTTTATTTAATATCCATAAACTTTTGTACAATAGAAACGGAGTTCTGAGTAACAGTGTGCACACAAACTTGTTTAAGAAAGCTAAATTCTGCTCAAGATAAGGTGAAAATGAGGGCTATTATGTTTGTGAAATTGCTTTTGTTTTTACATTGAAGTGTATATTTACCTATGCCACCGAAGGTGGACGGAGGTCATGTTTTCATCTCTGTTTCACCTCTGTCCGTTTGTGAGTGGAATATCTCGAAAGGATATGGACGGATTCGGCCGAATTTGGTGGACAGGATGGGCGTGTGATTGTGATAAGGACGAAATGATTTAGCTTTTTGTGAAGAATCCGATCTGTTTCCGGATACTATTTTTTTAAAGTGATTCTTCACCATTTAAAGATAGGACCAAAAACAATATACAGGGTGTTCCAAAAAGACTTGGACAACTGTGGTCATTCATATATTTAGTAACACAAATGATACAACGATACACTTCATTTTATATGACACAGAAACTTGTAGTTTCTTTTGTTATTTTCAGATCTGGTGGTTTAACTTTAAGCTCAATGTGTGGTATGGTTCATCAAAACGAGATCCGACATGCAAGTTCAGCGTAATTTTTGTACAAGGTATGGAAGGATCCGCCATCATTGACTAGTATCAGAGAGTGGTACAAGAGGTTTAAGAAGACTGGAAGTTGTCAGAAACAGAAAAGTACAGGTCGACTAATCACAAGTGCAGCAGATGTTGAATGAGTGCATTAATCATTTCAACAAAGTCCCAGAAAATCAATCTGACTCACATCCGGAGAACTGGGACTACCAACCACCATTGTACACAAGATTTTGCATAAAACACTGAAGTTTTATGTCTACAAGTTACAGATTCTGCAGGAACTCAAACCAAATGACAGACCCAAATGCAAGGCGTTTGCCTTGGATATGCTCAGTCGCATAGAGGATTAAGAACATTACCTGAAAAAGGTCATGTTCACAGACGAAGCTTGTTTTCATGTATCGGGGAAGGTCAACCGGCACAATGTGAGGATATGGGTCTCTGAAAACCCCCACTTGGTCATTGAACACACATGCGACTGTCCAAAGGTTAATGTGTGGTGTCTCCTTCTCCATGACTGCTTGGTGGTCCGTTTTTCTTTGCAGAGGACACAGAGACCTCAACAATTTACATGAACTTTTTGGAATTATTCACCTTCCCACAGATTGAAGACCTGCAACCCGATATAATTTTTCAACAGGACGGCACTCCCCCTCATTTGGCCTTTGTCGTTTGAGCTGTCCTGAATGTAAAATTTCCAGGTCGCTGGATTGGCCAAGACGGATCAACCGCCTGGCCCCCACGATCACCAGACATAACCCCCTTGTTTTTTCTGTGTTGGGTTTGTCAAAGATGTTGTCTACGATACCAACGTGGCAAATCTGCAGGATCTTCGTTCTCGGATCACAGCTGTTTGCGGTGGACGCAACATTCTGAGACGAACATGGCAAGAACTCTTGTACTGCCTTGATGTGATGCCCGCGGCAAACGGAGCTCACATTGAAGTGTATTGATGGTGTGCACAAAACTATGGGTTTCTGAATTATATAAACCAAAGGGTATCGTATCATTTGTGGTTCTAAATATATTAACAACCAATGTTGTCCAGGTCTTTGTGGAACACCCTGTCCAGCACAAAATCTCAAGTTAAGGACAGATTCAGCAAAACTTGTTGGATGAGTTGGTTAAGTGATGAGAACAAGCCGATTTGATTTAGGTGTGTGGCAAGGACCCGGCCTATCAGTGGAGACTATCATGGAAAATGTACACAGATTTAATGTCCACACAGACCAGCAATTTATTGAAGATTTATTATCAGGAGAAGAGTCAATTTGGTACAACAAGGAAATACAACGATAGCCGGCACCAAAATACATCAAGTTACACAGACAAGAAACACAGTATGACATCCAAGCGAACCTCTTCTCCTGTCTTAGTTAACTTTAGTTCTTTTATAGTATTTTGAGAACAAAGAGAACAGGGTTGGGCTGTCTCCGAAGCAGCAAGAAGTAGGGAAGATGGAAAACAAAGGCCGAGGAAGTTAGGACAGTCTGGTGCCAATCCACATCTGTTTAACATCACACAAGCAATAAGACATAAGCATCTTGGAGAAAAAGAGTCCTGACATTCCACTATGTCTGGAAAAACAGCTTCATGGTCTTAATAAATATTGTATTTCATCTTTGCACAATTTATCAATGTAAACTTTATTCCTCCGAATATTTCTAAGCACAGCAAACACACATTTTCTATTACCCATAATGCAGATTGATCAAAGATCTATCACTAATAGTATATGCTTCATTTTATTAGCAACTCGCAGAGTTACCCAGCTTTGCCCGGAAAATAAATAGTCAGTCATGTGTGTGTAGTGGGGTTTTTATAGTCAGAGGAAGCCACGCCCCTTGGGCACGCCCCTAGTCTAAATCTGATGCGCCCATGTTTTTTGTCATGAAAAGTTACCCCCCATGGACAACCTCATCCCTCTCTAAGTCACTTCCTTCGGCTGTCCATGAGGCAGGTTCACAAATAGGGTTATATGTATATACAGTATATCTCTATATATAAAGGAGGAGTGTCTGTGTGTGTGTGTGTGTGTGTGTGTGTGTGTGTGTGTGTGTGTGTGTGTGTGTGTGTGTGTGTGTGTGTGTGTGTGTGTGTGTGTATATGTGTGTCTGTCTGGATGTCCGCTTATAACTCAAGAACTACACATCGGAGAAAAGTTTGACACAGATTCGGAATCAGCATAAAATCCTGGTGGTTATAGGCTACGTTTTATTTTAATATCAATGGTTTAAAAAAACCGCGCCACCTGCAATTCCATGGTGGTTTGTGGCGGCTAGACGTTCGGGGTGTATTGCAATGGTTTGTCGGGTTTGGCTGTGGGTTCAGAATAGCTCCCATTTCCTCATGTTCTTCCACTTTTATTTTGATTCTTCTGTTACAACGCCTTCCTTATGTACCTTATATCCCCCCGACGAGGCCTCTACATAATTTCATGCGGCAGAATTTCGTACATTTTGAGTGAAAGAAGTGAGACGAAGTTGTAGGAGGAAGAAGAGTCGCGGCCTCTGTGGAGGGCCTCGATCGTGAGTGGAAATGGCGGGAATCGCGTTTGTATCGCAAAGTAAAGGATCTGCATTCATTTCTGAACTTGCATTGGTGGATTGTTATACATCTGCATTATTTTTCATAAAAAACTTTATGTTGAACTTGAAGGCTCCAAGCATGGACTATATATATAGCCCTCATTGAGGTAAAAATAAAAGTAAAAATCCTGCTATCGCTTGCCAAGCTAGCCGTTCCCCCTCCTCCCCCCTCCCCTCCCCCTCCCCTCTCCTCTTCTCCCCTCTCCTCTTCCCCTCCCTCCTCTTCTCCACTCTCCTCCTCCCCTCCCTCCTCTTCTCCCCTCCCCCCCTCTTCTCCCCTCCCCACCCTCTCCTCCCCTCTCCACCCTCTCCTCCCCTGCCACCGTTCCCCTCCCCCCGTTCCCCTCCCCCCCATTCCCCTCCCCCCCGTACCCCCCGGTTCCCCTCCCCTCCCGTTCCCCTCCCCTCCCCCCCGTTCCCCTACCCCCCCCGTTCCCCTCCCCTCCCCCCCCCCGCTCCCCTCCCCTCCCCCCATTCCCCTCCCCTCCCCCCCCGTTCCCCTCCCCTCCCTCCCCATTCCCCTCACCTCCCCTTCCTCCTCCCCCCCTTCCCCCGCCCGGCAATGCCGGGTACATCCCATGGCCAGCTGTACGTGGGATGCTCGAGGGTTGGAAAACCAAGCAATCTTTATGTCTTGGCATCAAGTAAGAAAACCAGAAATGTTGTACACCAAGAGGTTTTGAGAAATTGAAAATTGACAAAACGCCATGTAGGAAATGTACTGTGATATTGGTCTAAAATATACATGTTCTTTTCATCATATATTTGTATTATTCTTATTCAACCCGGGCGAAGCCCCCCCTCCCCCCTCCCCTCCCCCCTCTTCCTCCCCTCCCCCTCCCACTCCCCCCCACTCCCCCCACACCCCCTCCCCCTCCCCCACTCCCTCCCCCCCTCACCCCCCTCCCCCTTCCCCTCCCCCTCCACTCCCCCCTCCCCCTCCACTCCCCCATCCCCCTCCACTCCCCCCTCCCCCTCCACTCCCCCCTCCCCCTCCCCCTCCACTCCCCCCTCCCCCTCCACTCCCCCTCCCCTCGCCCCTCCCCTCCCCCCTCCCCCCTCACCTCCCCTCCCCCTCCCCCCTCCCCTCCCCCCTCCCCCTCCTCCTCACCTCCCCCCTCCCCCTCCACTCCCCCTCCCCCTCCCCCCTCCCCTCCCCCCTCCCCCTCCTCCTCACCTCCCCCCTCCCCCTCCACTCCCCCTCCCCCTCCCCCCCGCCCCCCTCACCTCCTCCCCTCCCCCTCACCTCTCCCCCTCCCCTCACCTCCTCCCCTCCCCCTCACCTCTCCCCCTCCCCTCTCCTCCTCCCCCTCCCTCCTCTTCTCCCCTCTCCTCCTCCCCCTCCCTCCTCTTCTCCCCTCCCCCCCTCTTCTCCCCTCCCCTCTCTCTTCCCCTCCCCCCCCGTTCCCCTCCCCTCCCCTTCCTCCTCCCCTGCCTTGCCCCGCCCGGCAATGCCGGGTACTTCCCATGGCCAGCTGTACGTGAGCTGCTCGAGGGTTGGAAAACCAAGCAATCTTTATGTCTTGGCACCAAGTAAGAAAACCAGAAATGTTGTATACCAAGAGGTTTTGAGAAATTGAAAATTGACAAAACGTCATGTAGGAAATGTACTGTGATATTGCTCTAAAATATACATGTTCTTTTCATCATATATTTGTATTATTCTTATTCAACCCGGGCGAAGCCCCCCCTCCCCCCCTCCCACTCCCCTCCCCCCTCCCACTCCCCTCCCCCCTCCCACTCCCCTCCCCCCTCCCACTCCCCTCCCCCTCCCACTCCCCTCCCCCTCCCCCTCCCCCTCACCCCCTCCCACTCCCCTCCCCCTCCCCTCACCTCCTCACCTCTCCTCACCCCTCCCCCTCCCCTCCCCCTCCCCTCCCCCTCCCCCTCGCACCCCTCCCCTCCCCCTCCCCTCCCCCTCCCCTCCCCCCTCCCCTCCCCCCTCCCCTCCCCCTCACCTCCCATCACCCCCTCCCCCTCACCTCCCCCCTCCCCCCTCCCCCCTCCCCTCCCCCCTCCCCTCCCCTCCTCACCTCCCCTCTCCGCCTCACCTCCCCTCCTCCCCCCCTCCCCCTTCCCCCTCCCCCCTCCCCCTCTCCTCCTCCCCCCTCCCTCCTCCCCTCTCCTCCTCCCCCTCCCTCCTCTCCTCTCCTCGCCGCCTCCCCCTCCCTCCTCTTCTCCCCTCCCCCCCTCTTCTCCCCTCCCCCCCTCTTCTCCCCTCCCCACCCTCTCCTCCCCTCCCCCCCCGTTCCCCTCCCCTCCCCTTCCTCCTCCCCCCCTTCCCCCGCCCGGCAATGCCGGTACTTCCCATGGCCAGCTGTACGTGGGCTGCTCGAGGGTTGGAAAACCAAGCAATCTTTATGTCTTGGCACCAAGTAAGAAAACCAGAAATGTTGTATACCAAGAGGTTTTGAGAAATTGAAAATTGACAAAACGTCATGCAGGAAATGTACTGTGATATTGCTCTAAAATATACATGTTCTTTTCATCATATATTTGTATTATTCTTATTCAACCCGGGCGAAGCCGGGTACCTCAGCTAGTACATATATATTGAAGACTTTAATAACTGGTGTCTTTTGCCTTGATTGGTGAGGATTTAAACAATTAGTGGGAAGAGATCATCATTAGAAATCCGCCATTATCCCTAAACAGCAGCAACAAATAACTTTTATTAACCCTGATAATTAAATCAAGTGATTAAACAAATTTGAACAAAATACCAGCCAGCGATAACTCGCCTACCCAAAGAAAGGCATCTCATGAACAGTTGGAAGTCCATTAAGACTTCCACAATACAAAATGTAAACTTCAGCCTGGCAGAGGTATGTTCTAGTTATTCTGTTTTTATAATTCCATTTTTTCTGCTTTTTACTTTTTTGCCAATGGAGTATGTGTCTCAAATGTTGTTGTTTTTTTGCCAATGGGGAATGTACCTCAAATGTTTTTTTTGTGCCTCAAATGTTTTTTTTGCCAATGGGGCATGTACCTCAAATGTTTTTTTTGTGCCTCAAATGTTTTTTTTGCCAATGGGGCATGTACCTCAAATGTTTGTTTTTGTTCCTCAAATGTTTTTTTTGCCAATGGGGCATGTACCTCAAATGCTTTTTTTTGTGCCTCAAATGCTTTTTTGCCAATGGGGCATGTGCCTCAAATGCTTTTTTTTTGCCAATGGGGCATGTGCCTCAAATGTTTGCTTTTTGCCAATGGGGGCATGTGCCTCAAATGTTGTTTTTTTTGCCAATGGGGCATGTGCCTCAAATGTTGTTGTTTTTTTGCCAATGGGGCATGTGCCTCAAATGTTTTTTTTTGCCAATGGGGCATGTGCCTCAAATGTTTTTTTTGCCAATGTGGCATGTGCCTCAAATGTTTTTTTTTGCCAATGGGGCATGTGCCTCAAATGTTGTTTTTTGCCAATGTGGCATGTGCCTCAAATGTTGTTTTTTGCCAATGGGGCATGTGCCTCAAATGTTTTTTTTTGCCAATGGGGCATGTGCCTCAAATGTTTTTTTTGCCAATGGGGCATGTGCCTCAAATGTTTTTTTTTGCCAATGGGGCATGTGCCTCAAATGTTGTTTTTTGCCAATGTGGCATGTGCCTCAAATGTTGTTTTTTGCCAATGTGGAATGTTCCTCAAATGTTTTTTTTGTGCCTCAAATGTTTTTGTTGCCAATGGGGCATGTACCGCAAATGTTTTTTTTTTGTGCCTCAAATGTTTTTTTTGCCAATGGGGCATGTACCTCAAATGTTTTTTTTGCCAATGGGGAATGTTCCTCGAGTGCTTTTTTTGTGCCTCAAATGCTTTTTTTGTGCCTCAAATGTTTTTTTTGCCAATGGGGTTATGTGCCTCAAATGTGTGGGTGTGTGGACTGAGCCGGATAGTGTGCACACCACCAAACGAAGGGGTGTGTGAGGGGGATATTGTTGAAATGTTGGGCGACGTTTTGTCGGGTTGTGGGGTAGTGGGTTGGGACCATTGGTGGTGGTGTACGTGGGTTGGGGGGTAATGATGTCATTGTCTGTTTGAAACCCTTGAAGATGACATGAGTATTGGAGGAAATATTTGTAGGATTTGGGGTGTGAGGTGATTTTTCAGGGATTCTACCAGGGTGGAAACCAGTGCAGATTTCTTTATTAAAGTGAAGGATGTTATAACCATTTGTTGGGGTGGTGGTCTTGGGGGACGAGTTTGTGAATATGTGGAGATTTGATTTCTGCATAGTCAGAGACAGGTAGCAGGTGCTCAATAGAAGGGGGCTGTGAGATTCACATCAGCTCTTGAGAAAGACTTTCTGACTTTTTTTTTTAGACTATTTAAGCTGAGGATGTGATTAGAGGTCTGGGGGCAGCAGTGGTTAGTAGATGAAAAGGGTAAAGGTGTTTTGTATGAATGCCAGGAGCTTGGATGGAAAGATGGAAGAGCTGGGAGCCTGGATGAATGGTGAGGGGTACGTGCTCGTTGCTGTACCTAAGACATGGATTTGTGAGCAATCTAACTGGAGGATAGGAGTAAAAGGGTGCAGGATTCATAGGTGTGAGAAAGAGCAAACTGAAGGAGATGTGACGATCTGGGTGAAGGACAATATTTTATGGAGAGAAAAGTATGACATTAAGGAGGGAATCGGTGTTGAGGATTTTGTTTGGATAGGGATTAGAATTTGTAGGATATGGCTCCTTGAGTGGGGGAAGAGCAGGAAAGGTGGATATGCGAAAATTCAGGAAGGTCTGTAATAAAGGAAGAGCTTTGCTTATGGGGATTTCAATTGGCCAGGGATAGATGGTGTCCAGGAACAAGGGAAAGGCAGAGCAGATGAGGATTTTCTATTTGTGATCGAAGATTGCTTTTTAACCCAGTTTGTAGAAAAGCCCATGAGAGTGAGTGCAGTGTTGGACCTCTTTTTAAGTAACAATCCCAATATGATGTTTTTTTTTGCCAATGGGTAATGTGCCTCAAATGTTTTTTTTACCAATGGGGAATTTTCCTCAAATGTTGTTGTTTTTGCCAATGGGGCATGTGCCTCAAATGTTGTTTTGCCAATGGGGCATGTGCCTCAAATGTTTTTGTTTTTGCCAATGGGGCATGTGCCTCAAATGTTGTTTTGCCAATGGGGCATGTGCCTCAAATGTTTTTTTTGCCAATGGGGCATGTGCCTCAAATGTTGTTGTTTTTGCCAATGGGGCATGTGCCTCAAATGTTGTTTTGCCAATGGGGCATGTACCTCAAATGTTGTTTTTGCCATTGGGGCATGTGCCTCAAATGTTGTTTTTGCCATTGGGGCATGTGCCTCAAATGTTGTTTTTGCCATTGGGGCATGTGCCTCAAATGTTGTTTTTGCCATTGGGGCATGTGCCTCAAATGTTGTTGTTTTTGCCAATGGGGCATGTGCCTCAAATGTTGTTGTTTTTGCCAATGGGGCATGTGCCTCAAATGTTTTTTTTGCCAATGGGGCATGTACCTCAAATGTTGTTTTTGCCATTGGGGCATGTGCCTCAAATGTTGTTTTTGCCATTGGGGCATGTGCCTCAAATGTTGTTTTTGCCATTGGGGCATGTGCCTCAAATGTTGTTGTTTTTGCCAATGGGGAATGTGCCTTAAATGTTGTTTTAGCCAATGGGGCATGTGCGTCAAATGTTGTTGTTTTTGCCATTGGGGCATGTGCCTCAAATGTTGATTTAGCCAATGGGGCATGTGCGTCAAATGTTGTTGTTTTTGCCATTGGGGCATGTGCCTCAAATGTTGATTTTGCCAATGGGGCATGTGTGTCAAATGTTGTTGTTTTTGCCAATGGGGAATGTGCCTTAAATGTTGTTTTAGCCAATGGGGCATGTGCGTCAAATGTTGTTGTTTTTGCCATTGGGGCATGTGCCTCAAATGTTGTTTTTGCCATTGGGGCATGTGCCTCAAATGTTGTTTTTGCCATTGGGGCATGTGCCTCAAATGTTGTTTTTGCCATTGGGGCATGTGCCTCAAATGTTTTTGCCATTGGGGCATGTGCCTTAAATGTTGTTGTTTTTGCCAATGGGGAATGTGCCTTAAATGTTGTTTTAGCCAATGGGGAATGTGCCTCAAATGTTGTTTTTGCCATTGGGGCATGTGCCTCAAATGTTGTTTTTGCCATTGGGGCATGTGCCTCAAATGTTGTTGTTTTTGCCAATGGGGAATGTGCCTTAAATGTTGTTTTAGCCAATGGGGAATGTGCCTCAAATGTTGTTTTTGCCATTGGGGCATGTGCCTCAAATGTTTTTGCCATTGGGGCATGTGCCTCAAATGTTGTTGTTTTTGCCAATGGGGAATGTGCCTTAAATGTTGTTTTTGCCATTGGGGCATGTGCCTCAAATGTTGTTGTTTTTGCCAATGGGGAATGTGCCTCAAATGTTGATTTTGCCATTGGGGAATGTATCTCAAATGTTTTTTTGCTGTGCCCCAAATCTGCTTAACCCCATTGGCTACGATAGGCCACCTTATGGCTTTGAAATCAGACTTTGAGGTCAGTCAGATGAATGAAAAGCCACTAATTCCAGGCAGGAATGACTTGTCGGAGGACGCCATCATTGATCACATTGCAAAGATGCACAACAGATGGTACACACCAACACTTCCTAAAAATAAATAAATCTAGACTGTTTACAAATAAAACTTTTCCAAAACGGTGAGCAGTGAGAGTTAATTAATAAGTGAAAGATGTGATGCGTTCCATGTAGTTAAAATGTTTAATTGTAGACACATAATGTAAATTAATGCTTTTACAACACACGCTCACCTCTAAGCTGTCTAGCCTTGGTTTAAATCGCAGCTATAAACTGTCGCCCTGGTGTTTAATAGGCAGGGTCATTCATCAATATGTGTGCTGTGCCTCGGATAGCAGAGATGTGGCTGATCAGATTTATTCAGCAAAGTCTAGATATCCTCATAGATTGGGCAAAAGATTGGCATAACCAGTTAAACATCAAGAAAGACAAGGTGCTGTGCTGCTGATGGGTAAGAATATTGAAAATATGGATCACATGATGTTAAATAAAGTGTTCGAGCATGTCACACACAATCACCGGGCTGCTTTAGAATCCCACACTGTGGGAGAACAAAATAATTAGATGGTGCCCAAATTAATTGTATGTTAGTCAGACTTATGTGTCCGTAGTTTTGTGACATTCTTGTTTTATTGATGTTTCAAAATTCATGATTCTGAATCTTCGTTTTATTTTGTGGCCACTCGTGTGTAAATTACCAATAGATTTTGTACCAAAAAAGTTAAAATAAACCCAAACCAGATTGTTCACCACGTGTCTTGGTGACCTTTTTCAACTTACTCGTTCAGACTCACCACAGTTAATGAGAGAATATCTGACCAAACATTCTAAAATAGATTCTACAGTTGTAGACAGTTTGGAAACTTTTTATGAAGCCGAGACAGGCCACAAGGCCCAACTTTCACGATGCGTAGGCTCTTTCTGTTTCTCAGACGTGTATATCACATGATGTTCATGCAGTGCTGAATCCGTGTACTCACATTTATGCCGTCTAACAAGGGTTTGATTCCTGTGAGCAGTGTACTCACATTTATGCTGTCTAACAAGGGTTTGATTCCTGTAAGCAGTGTACTCACATTTATGCCGTCTAACAAGGGTTTGATTCCTGTAAGCAGTGTACTCACATTTATGCCGTCTAACAAGGGTTTGATTCCTGTAAGCAGTGTACTCACATTTATGCCGTCTAACAAGGGTTTGATTCCTGTAAGCAGTGTACTCACATTTATGCCGTCTAACAAGGGTTTGATTCCTGTAAGCAGTGTACTCACATTTATGCCGTCTAACAAGGGTTTGATTCCTGTAAGCAGTGTACTCACATTTATGCCGTCTAACAAGGGTTTGATTCCTGTAAGCAGTGTACTCATTTATGCCGTCTAACAAGGGTTTGATTCCTGTAAGCAGTGTACTCACATTTATGCTGTCTAACAAGGGTTTGATTCCTGTAAGCAGTGTACTCACATTTATGCTGTCTAACCAGGGTTTGATTCCTGTAAGCAGTGTACTCACATTTATGCTGTCTAACAAGGGTTTGATTCCTGTAAGCAGTGTACTCACATTTATGCTGTCTAACCAGGGTTTGATTCCTGTAAGCAGTGTACTCACATTTATGCTGTCTAACCAGGGTTTGATTCCTGTAAGCAGTGTACTCACATTTATGCTGTCTAACAAGGGTTTGATTCCTGTAAGCATTGTACTCACATTTATGCTGTCTAACCAGGGTTTGATGCCTGTAAGCAGTGTACTCACATTTATGCTGTCTAACAAGGGTTTAATTCCTGTAAGCAGTGTACTCACATTTATGCCGTCTAACAAGGGTTTGATTCCTGTAAGCAGTGTACTCACATTTATGCTGTCTAACAAGGGTTTGATTCCTGTAAGCAGTGTACTCACATTTATGCTGTCTAACAAGGCTTTGATTCCTGAAAGCAGTGTACTTACGTGTATGCTGTCTAACAAGTGTTTGATTCCTGTAAGCATTGTACTTACGTTTATACTGTCGAACAACGGTTTGATTCCTGCAAGCAGTGTACTTACGTGTATGCTGTCTAATAAGGGTTTGATCCCTGTAAGCAGTGTACTCACATATTTATGCTGTCTAACGAGGGTTTTATTCCTGTAAGCAGTGTACTCACATGTATGCTGCCGAACCAGGGTTTGATCACTGTAAGCAGTGTACTCACATTTATGCTGTCGAACCAGGGTTTGATCACTGTCAGCAGTGTACTCACATTTGTGCTGTCTAACCAGGGTTTGATCCCTGTAAGCAGTGCACTCACGTTTATGCTGTCTAACAAGGGTTTTATTCCTGTCAGCAGTGTACTCACATTTATGCTGTCCAACCAGGGTTTTATTCCTGTAAGCAGTGTACTCACATGTATGCTGTCTAACCAGGGTTTGATCACTGTAAGCAGTGTACTCACATTTATGCTGTCCAAACAGGGTTTGATCACGGTAAGCAGTGTACTTAGGTTTATACTGTCTAACAAGGGTTTGATTCCTGCAAGCAGTGTACTTACGTGTATGCTGTCTAACAAGTGTTTGATCCCTGTAAGCAGTGTACTCACATATTTATGCTGTCTAACGAGGGTTTTATTCCTGTAAGCAGTGTACTCACATGTATGCTGCCGAACCAGGGTTTGATCACTGTAAGCAGTGTACTCACGTTTATGCTGTCCAACCAGGGTTTTATTCCTGTAAGCAGTGTACTCACATTTATGTTGTCCAACCAGGGTTTTATTCCTGTAAGCAGTGTACTCACATTTGTGCTGTCTAACCAGGGTTTGATCACTGTAAGTAGTGCACCACCATATCTTGTCATCCCCTATTCACACCCATAATCCCTATTACCCCCATTAACCTCTCCCAACCCAACCATCCTATTTGCTAGTTTCAGTGTTTCCTCTCCTGCTCCCTGTCCTCGGCTTTCTTTACCTGTTCGTTCATTCCCTCGATGTTTGACCCATTATCCATTATACCTTGCTCTTCCATGAGCCTAATTCCTCCTGCAAAAAAATTAATGCAGGGTAAATGATGATTGCTGATTGGCCGAGTGGTGTTTTGCAACATAAGTGTTGAACCGTAGAGTATGCCAATCTTCCATGGCGGTCGTCAGCTGGATTATTTGCCTGCTTACAATTCCATGTACATGGTAAAGACTTTCACTCGGCCTCGGAAAAGTACCAGCCACTGTTTGCCACCATCCTGGTCATTCTCCAACTCCACCAGCCACTGTGTGCCACTATCCTGGCCATTCTCCAACTCCACCAGCCACTGTGTGCCACCATCCTGGCCTCTCTCCAACTCCACCAGCCACTGTGTTCCACCATCCTGGCCATTCTCCAACTCCACCAGCCACTGTGTGCCACCATCCTGGCCATTCTCCAACTCCACCAGCCACTGTTTGCCACCATCCTGGCCATTCTCCAACTCCACCAGCCACTGTGTGCCACCATCCTGGCCATTCTCCAACTCCACCAGCCACTGTGTGCCACCATCCTGCCCACTCTCCAAGTCCACCAGTCACTGTGTGCCACCATCCTGACCACTCTCCAACTCCACCAGCAACTGTGTGCCACCATCCTTCCCACTCTCCAAGTCCACCAGCCACTGTGTGCCACCATCCTGGCCTCTCTCCAAGTCCACCAGCCACTGTGTGCCACCATCCTGGCCACTTTCCAACTCCACCAGCCACTGTGTGTCACCATCCTGCCCACTCTCCAACTCCACCAGCCACTGTGTGCCACAATCCTGCCCACTCTCCAAGTCCACCAGCCACTGTGTGCCACAATCCTGCCCACTCTCCAACTCCACCAGCCACTGTGTGCCACAATCCTGCCCACTCTCCAAGTCCACCAGCCACTGTGTGCCACCATCCTGGCCCCTCTCCAATTCCACCAGCCACTGTGTGCCACGATCCTGCCCACTCTCCAAGTCCACCAGGCACTGTGTGCCACCATCCTGCCCACTCTCCAAGTCCACCAGCCACTGTGTGCCACCATCCTGGCCCCTCTCCAAGTCCACCAGGCACTGTGTGCCACCATCCTGCCCACTCTCCAAGTCCACCAGCCACTGTGTGCCACCATCCTGCCCACTCTCCAACTCCACCAGCCACTGTGCGCCACCATCCTGGCCTCTCTCCAACTCCACCAGCCACTGTGTGCCACCATCCTGCCCACTCTCCAACTCCACCAGCCACTGTGTGCCACCATCGTGGCCTCTCTCCAAGTTCGCCAGCCACTGTGTGCCACCATCCTGCCCACTCTCCAACTCCACCAGCCACTGTGTGCCACCATCCTGCCCATTCTGCAACTCCACCAGCCACTGTGCGCCACCATCCTGGCCTCTCTCCAAGTCCACCAGCCACTGTGTGCCACCATCCTGCCCACTCTCCAACTCCACCAGCCACTGTGTGCCTCCATCCTGGCCTCTCTCCAAGTCCACCAGCCACTGTGTGCCACCATCCTGCCCACTCTCCAACTCCACCAGCCACTGTGTGCCATCATCGTGGCCTCTCTCCAAGTTCGCCAGCCACTGTGTGCCACCATCCTGCCCACTCTCCAACTCCACCAGCCACTGTGTGCCACCATCCTGCCCATTCTCCAACTCCACCAGCCACTGTGCGCCACCATCCTGGCCTCTCTCCAAGTCCACCAGCCACTGTGTGCCACCATCCTGCCCACTCTCCAACTCCACCAGCCACTGTGTGCCTCCATCCTGGCCTCTCTCCAAGTCCACCAGCCACTGTGTGCCACCATCCTGCCCACTCTCCAACTCCACCAGCCACTGTGTGCCATCATCCTGCCCATTCTCCAACTCCACCAGCCACTGTGCGCCACCATCCTGGCCTCTCTCCAAGACCACCAGCCACTGTGTGCCACCATCCTGCCCACTCTCCAACTCCACCAGCCACTGTGTGCCTCCATCCTGGCCTCTCTCCAAGTCCACCAGCCACTGTGTGCCACCATCCTGCCCACTCTCCAACTCCACCAGCCACTGTGTGCCACCATCCTGCCCTCTCTCCAACTCCACCAGCCACTGTGTGCCACCATCCTGGCCTCTCTCCAAGTCCACCAGCCACTGTGTGCCACCATCCTGGCCTCTCTCCAACTCCACCAGCCACTGTGTGCCACCATCGTGGCCTCTCTCCAAGTCCACCAGCCACTGTGTGCCACCATCCTGCCCACTCTCCAACTCCACCAGCCACTGTGTGCCACCATCCTGGCCTCTCTCCAACTCCACCAGCCACTGTGTGCCACCATCCTGGCCTCTCTCCAAGTCCACCAGCCACTGTGTGCCACCATCCTGGCCTCTCTCCAACTCCACCAGCCACTGTGTGCCACCATCGTGGCCTCTCTCCAAGTCCACCAGCCACTGTGTGCCACCATCCTGCCCACTCTCCAAGTCCACCAGCCACTGTGTGCCACCATCCTGGCCTCTCTCCAACTCCACCAGCCACTGTGTTCCACCATCCTGGCCATTCTCCAACTCCACCAGCCACTGTGTGCCACCATCCTGGCCATTCTCCAACTCCACCAGCCACTGTTTGCCACCATCCTGGCCATTCTCCAACTCCACCAGCCACTGTGTGCCACCATCCTGGCCATTCTCCAACTCCACCAGCCACTGTGTGCCACCATCCTGCCCACTCTCCAAGTCCACCAGTCACTGTGTGCCACCATCCTGACCACTCTCCAACTCCACCAGCAACTGTGTGCCACCATCCTTCCCACTCTCCAAGTCCACCAGCCACTGTGTGCCACCATCCTGGCCTCTCTCCAAGTCCACCAGCCACTGTGTGCCACCATCCTGGCCACTTTCCAACTCCACCAGCCACTGTGTGTCACCATCCTGCCCACTCTCCAACTCCACCAGCCACTGTGTGCCACAATCCTGCCCAATCTCCAAGTCCACCAGCCACTGTGTGCCACAATCCTGCCCACTCTCCAACTCCACCAGCCACTGTGTGCCACAATCCTGCCCACTCTCCAAGTCCACCAGCCACTGTGTGCCACCATCCTGGCCCCTCTCCAATTCCACCAGCCACTGTGTGCCACGATCCTGCCCACTCTCCAAGTCCACCAGGCACTGTGTGCCACCATCCTGCCCACTCTCCAAGTCCACCAGCCACTGTGTGCCACCATCCTGGCCCCTCTCCAAGTCCACCAGGCACTGTGTGCCACCATCCTGCCCACTCTCCAAGTCCACCAGCCACTGTGTGCCACCATCCTGCCCACTCTCCAACTCCACCAGCCACTGTGCGCCACCATCCTGGCCTCTCTCCAACTCCACCAGCCACTGTGTGCCACCATCCTGCCCACTCTCCAACTCCACCAGCCACTGTGTGCCACCATCGTGGCCTCTCTCCAAGTTCGCCAGCCACTGTGTGCCACCATCCTGCCCACTCTCCAACTCCACCAGCCACTGTGTGCCACCATCCTGCCCATTCTGCAACTCCACCAGCCACTGTGCGCCACCATCCTGGCCTCTCTCCAAGTCCACCAGCCACTGTGTGCCACCATCCTGCCCACTCTCCAACTCCACCAGCCACTGTGTGCCACCATCCTGCCCACTCTCCAACTCCACCAGCCACTGTGTGCCTCCATCCTGGCCTCTCTCCAAGTCCACCAGCCACTGTGTGCCACCATCCTGCCCACTCTCCAACTCCACCAGCCACTGTGTGCCATCATCGTGGCCTCTCTCCAAGTTCGCCAGCCACTGTGTGCCACCATCCTGCCCACTCTCCAACTCCACCAGCCACTGTGTGCCACCATCCTGCCCATTCTCCAACTCCACCAGCCACTGTGCGCCACCATCCTGGCCTCTCTCCAAGTCCACCAGCCACTGTGTGCCACCATCCTGCCCACTCTCCAACTCCACCAGCCACTGTGTGCCTCCATCCTGGCCTCTCTCCAAGTCCACCAGCCACTGTGTGCCACCATCCTGCCCACTCTCCAACTCCACCAGCCACTGTGTGCCATCATCCTGCCCATTCTCCAACTCCACCAGCCACTGTGCGCCACCATCCTGGCCTCTCTCCAAGTCCACCAGCCACTGTGTGCCACCATCCTGCCCACTCTCCAACTCCACCAGCCACTGTGTGCCTCCATCCTGGCCTCTCTCCAAGTCCACCAGCCACTGTGTGCCACCATCCTGCCCACTCTCCAACTCCACCAGCCACTGTGTGCCACCATCCTGGCCTCTCTCCAACTCCACCAGCCACTGTGTGCCACCATCCTGGCCTCTCTCCAAGTCCACCAGCCACTGTGTGCCACCATCCTGGCCTCTCTCCAACTCCACCAGCCACTGTGTGCCACCATCGTGGCCTCTCTCCAAGTCCACCAGCCACTGTGTGCCACCATCCTGCCCACTCTCCAACTCCACCAGCCACTGTGTGCCACCATCCTGGCCTCTCTCCAACTCCACCAGCCACTGTGTGCCACCATCCTGGCCTCTCTCCAAGTCCACCAGCCACTGTGTGCCACCATCCTGGCCTCTCTCCAACTCCACCAGCCACTGTGTGCCACCATCGTGGCCTCTCTCCAAGTCCACCAGCCACTGTGTGCCACCATCCTGCCCACTCTCCAAGTCCACCAGCCACTGTGTGCCACCATCCTGGCCCCTCTCCAATTCCACCAGCCACTGTGTGCCACCATCCTGGCCCCTCTCCAAGTCCACCAGGCACTGTGTGCCACCATCCTGCCCACTCTCCAAGTCCACCAGCCACTGTGTGCCACCATCCTGCCCACTCTCCAACTCCACCAGCCACTGTGCGCCACCATCCTGGCCTCTCTCCAACTCCACCAGCCACTGTGTGCCACCATCCTGCCCACTCTCCAACTCCACCAGCCACTGTGCGCCACCATCCTGGCCTCTCTCCAAGTCCACCAGCCACTGTGTGCCACCATCCTGCCCACTCTCCAACTCCACCAGCCACTGTGTGCCACCATCCTGGCCCCTCTCCAAGTTCATGGTCTCGTCAAATGGCTGCCTCACCTGTGCCCTGCATGGAGTAACAATTCAGCCCACGGTTGTTTTGCTTATTTTTTATGGTGCAAGTGCTTACAACTTTTCCTTCATTCAATAATGATTTGCAGAAACGTAAAGGAATACTAAAATGTTCATTCTTGTGTTAATTATGGCTGAGGGAGCTCAATTTAGAGGCCCATGAGGTTTGGACCTCTCGAGTAACGCATCTACGATATATTCCCATTTTCCCCTTCAAGAGGGGAATGTCTTTCAATCCTGACGAATCTCACACTCTTACTATGTCTCTCAGAAAAGACCGACTGGGCATCCTCCGTCGTGCGAAGTCCTTCCTTGGCACACCTGAGCTCCTCACCACATACAAAGCTTTCATCCGCAGCTCAATGGAATACTGCTCTCCCCTCTGGGCTGGTGCTCCTGCCTCACACCTAGCTCGTCTTCACGCTGTTGAAACCAAAGCGTTCAGAATCATTGGAATCTCCCGTGATGAAGCTAACTCCGAGGGCCTTTCACTCACTCACCGCAGGCAGGTTGGTGGTCTTTCTGTCTTCTACCGACTCCTCTCCGGCCTTGCTCTCCAGCTCTGTCTGGGCTCTGTCCCGCAAATATTCCTACAGGTCGCACAAGATCTGCCTGCAACCCTCTTATGGTCAAACTGCCAAAATCAAGAACCTGTGCTCAGCTTCACGCTTTCATTCCTCTTTACTCCCGCCTCTGGAACAATCTCCCTCACTCTCTTCAATCCCACTCCTCCCTCCAGGTCTTTAAAACAGCTGTTCACTACCATCTCTCATCTTCCCCCATCCGAAACCTTGATATTTTCTACCCCCGTTAATTCACCCCAGATCCACTTTTCTGAAATACCGACTTCTTTCCTGGAAGCCGTAGCTGTGTCCATGTGTTTTATACCTCTCCCAACCAGTGCGCCCCCTTCCCATGCCTCCTCCTCCCAAGCCTTCTCCCTCCCACAGATCTCCCGATGTCCCTGTTCTCTGCTGCTGCACTTGTGTGCTTCCCTCTTTCTCCCCATCTTGTCTCCCGCTCCCTTTATCTTATGTTTTATGTGTCGGTTTGTCTTTTTGTGATTAATGTTAGCTCTTACATGAGCCTCGATCTTGTATACAAAAAAAAAAAAAAAAAAAAAAAAGAGAACTTGTTGACGTCACTGCATAACAAATGCCATTACGAATGAATCGAAGGTTAAACGTGCAAATGGAATGACATGACAGAAACCTCTGTCTATGATTGTGTTGTTGGTGATGAAGACAAATCAGTTTTGAACTTCAAGGTATTTTAAGGTCCCCTCCGTCCCCCCTCCCCCCAAAGGTGGATGGAGGTTATGTTTTCACCCCTGTCTGTTTGTATGTTTGTCCGTTTGTCTGTCTATCCGTTTGTTTGTGAACAAAATATCTCAAAAAGTTGTGGATGGATTCGGACACAATTTGGCAGCGATGTAGCATATGTGACAAGGACGAAATTATTAGATTTTGGTAAAGATCTGGATTCGGATCCGGATCAGATAATTGTTTAAGTGATTCTTCACCATTGGGAGATAGGGCCAAAAACAATACATAGTAGGATATCTCAAAAAGTTGGTGACGGATTTGGACAAAACTTGGTGGACCGGTTGGGTGTCTGAAAAGGACGATCTCATTCGATTTTGGTGAAGTTCTGAGTATGGATTCGGATATGAGAATTATTTAATTTTATGTGATTCTTCACCATTGAGTGATAGGGCTAAAACCAACATATAGCAGAATATCTCAAGAAGTTATGGACGGATTTGGACCAAACTTGTTGGACAGGTTGTGTGTGTGACGAGGAAGAATCGATTCAATTTTGGCTAAGATCCGGATCCGGATCCGGCTAGTAGAATTTTAAAGTTATTTTTCACCATTGGGAGATAGGGCCAAAAACAATACATAGTAGGATATCTCAAAAAGTTGTTGATGGATTTAGACGAAACTTTGTGGACCGGTTGGGTGTCTGACAATGACTAATCGATTCGATTTTGGTGAAGATCTGAATATAGATTCCGATATGAGAACTATTTAATTGTTAAGTGATTCTTCATTATTGAGTGATGTGGCCAACCAGGCGGAGGTATGATCTCTACTGAGTGCCGTTCTAGTTAATAATTGAAGTGCACTTAAATAAATGTATTTATTTAAAATATAAATAAATACAATAAATTTATCCAATGAAGGAACTGCGCTCCAACGCGAGTCGAAAGAATTGACGCGACCAAAGACGGAATTCGTCCGAGTTGCTTTATTGAAACAAAACAGCTCAGGTATTCTGACCAGCCCGTTTTTCGGGCAACAATATATATACACATTTATGTCGGGAAGTTTGCCCGGCAAAAGCTATACCGGGCATGCCCGGGTATCAAGGGCGAGCCTTGGAAAGGCGAGTCTGGACCTGCCCGGGCGTGTTTGGCTGCGGCCTGGCAAGTCGAGGCTGGGCGTGCCCGGGCGCTCTGGGCGAGCACTGGAAAGGCGATAGCGGGCATGCCCGGACGCTCTGGGCGAGCCCTGGAAAGGCGATAGCGGGCATGCCCGGACGCTCTGGGCGAGCCCTGGAAAGGCGATAGCGGGCATGCCCGGACGCTCTGGGCGAGCCCTGGAAAGGCGATAGCGGGCATGCCCGGACGCTCTGGGCGAGCCCTGGAAAGGCGAGTGTGGGCATGCCCGGGAAAGACGAGACCGGGCGTGCCCGGGAAGTTCGGGCGTGCCCGGGAACAGTGGGTCCGGCATGCCCGGGAGAGGCGCGTCTGGCCGTGTTCTGGCCGGTGCAAGGCGATTATGTACATCCAGCGGTAACCGCTACACACGCCCATCCAGAATCGACCTGCACCGGCAGGGTCAATTTAAGGGGGGTCCGGATGACCCGGCCGAAGCGACCCCTGGAGGGTCGTGGGGAGGGGTCTGACGTGGTGGTGGGTGGTCGAGCGGGGGGAACTGTGGACGGGGGGCGGCCTCGCCGCGGAGGAAGGGCCAACCGTGGTGGTCGGTCGACGTCCATGTGCGCCGGTTTGAGGCGGTCCACAGAAATCCGGTCCGGCCGGCCGCCGAAGTCGACGATGAAAGACTTGTCGCCCCGTCGCAGGACCCGGAAGGGCCCGTCGTACGGCGGCCGGAGTGGCCCCCGGTGCGCGTCATGACGCACAAAGACGTACTCCGCTGTGCGAAGCGCCGGGGGGACGTAGGACTGGGGGCCACCGTGGCGGGACGTCGGCACGGGGGCAAATCGTCGGGCGGCCTCCTGGAGGTCTGAGCGCTGGCGAGCGGCGGACCAGGGACTGGTAGCGTCAGGCACGAATTCGCCCGGGACGCGGAGTGGCTGGCCGTAGACGAGCTCGGCGGCGGACGCCTGGAGGTCTTCCTTGGGGGCCGTGCGAAGGCCCAAAAGGACCCACGGCAGCCGGTCGGCCCAACTGTCGTCCTGAAGGCCGGCCATGAGTGCGGCCTTCATGGAGCGGTGAAACCGCTCGCACAACCCATTGGCTTGGGGGTGGTAGGCCGTGGTGCGGTGCAGCGTGACCCCCAACGAACGGGCGACCGCGCCCCAAAGCTCAGACGTGAACTGTGGGCCACGGTCGGACGAGATGTCCGCTGGTGCGCCGAAGCGCGCGACCCAGCTGGCGATGAACGCCTGCGCCACGTCGGCGGTGGTGGTGGAGGTGAGGGGCACGGCCTCCGGCCACCTGGTGGTCCTGTCCACCATGGTGAGCAGGTGGGTGAACCCCCGCGAGGGGGGCAGGGGACCCACCAGGTCCACGTGGACGTGGTCGAAACGCCGTTCAGGCACGGCGAAAGGTGCCAGCGGGGCCTGGGTGTGGCGGTGGACCTTGGCTCGCTGGCAGGCCGTGCAGGCGTTGGCCCAGTCGCGGATGTTTCGTCGAAGGCCGTGCCAGACGAAACGTGCTGACACCAGCTTCTGAGAAGCTTTCCGGCCCGGGTGAGAAAGGCCGTGGATGGAGGCGAAGATGCGGCGCTGCCAGGAAACGGGCACGATGGGGCGAGCCTGGCCCTGGGAGACGTCGCAGAGCAGGACGGTGCCCGCGAAGGGGATGTCGGCCAGGCGGAGGCCCGTGTCCGCCACGCGGAGTGCCTGCACCGAGGTGTCGGTGGTCTGGTCGGCCGCCATGAGCGTGAAGTCCACGCCGAGGTGGACCGCGTTCGCGCTGGCCCGCGAAAGGCAGTCGGCCACGGCGTTGTCTTTGCCGGCGACGTGCTGGATGTCCGTGGTGAACTCCGACACGGCGGAGAGGTGGCGCTGCTGGCGGGCCGACCACGGCTCCGTGACCTTAGCCATTGCGTAGACCAATGGCTTGTGGTCGACGAAAGCCGTGAACGGGCGGCCCTCCAGGAGGTGTCGGAAATGGCGAACGGCCAGGAATAGCCCGAGCAGCTCGCGGTCGAACGTGCTGTAGTTTAACTCGTTCGGCCGGAGTTGCCGGCTGAAAAAAGCGAGTGGCTGCCAAACCCCGTCCACCCATTGCTCATGGACGGCGCCCACCGCGTAGTTGGAGGCGTCCGTAGTGAGGGCGATGGGCGCGTTGAGCACCGGGTGAGCCAGCAGCGTTGCGTCGGCGAGGGCCCGTTTGGCACTGGCGAAGGCCGCGTCCATGGCCGCGGACCAAACAATGTCATGCTTGGCCGGCTTGCCCCGGAGGGCCTCGTAAAGAGGCCGCATGAGCTGAGCAGCGCGGGGCACGAATCGGTGATAAAAATTCACCATGCCGAGGAACTCTTGGAGGGCCTTGATGGAACGGGGACGTGGGAACGTGGTGATGGCCTCGACCTTGGTCGGCAGCGGCACGGCCCCGGTCTTGGTGATGCGGTGGCCCAAAAAGTCAACGGTCGTCGCGCCGAAGTGGCATTTGACCGGGTTGACAATTAAGCCGTGCTCGCTGAGGCGACCGAACAGTGTTCGGAGGTGGAGGAGGTGCTCGGCGCGGGACGTGCTGGCGACGAGGATGTCGTCCAGATAGACGAAAAGAAACGGCAGGTCGCGCAGCACGCCGTCCATCAAGCGCTGGAACGCCTGGGCCGCGTTCTTGAGGCCAAACGGCATCCGTAAAAATTCGAACAGGCCGAACGGCGTGATGACGGCCGTCTTCGGGACGTCGGCCGCCCGGACAGGTACCTGGTGGTAGCCCCGTATCAAGTCAATTTTCGAAAAGATGACCCGTCCCGCCAAACGGGCGGAAAAGTCCTGAATATGCGGGATCGGGTACCTGTCGGGGGTGGTAGCGTCATTGAGACGGCGGTAGTCGCCACACGGGCGCCATCCACCCCCCGGCTTTGGCACGATGTGCAGTGGCGAGGCCCACGCGCTATCGGAGCGCCGCACGATGCCGAGGTGCTCCAACACGTTGAATTCGGCCTTTGCCACGGCGAGCTTGGCTGGGTCGAGGCGGCGGGCCCTGGCGTAGACCGGCGGGCCCGGAGTGGGTATGTGGTGCTCGATCCCGTGCCGCACCGCGACGGCCGAAAACGTCGGCCGCGTGAGGGCCGGGAATTCCACGAGCAGGCGAGCGAACTCGTTCGTTGCCGGGAGGGCGCACGCCAGTTCGGTCGGCGCGGAGCTGCTCATTGTGCACGCCAGGGAGCTGAAGGTCTCGGCGTGGACAAGGCGACGTCGTTTGACGTCGACCAGCAGCCCGTGCGCGCAGAGGAAGTCGGCGCCCAGCAAAGCCACGGGGACGCTGGCGGTAACAAAAGTCCATTGAAGGCGCTGGCTGCCGAAGCAGAGGGTGACGACGCGTGGGCCGAAAGTGCGTATGGCCGAGCCATTAGCAGCGACCAAAGAGGGGCCGCAAACTGCGTCCAGCCTGTCCTGCTCGGAGGCAGGTATGACGCTCAGTTGGGCGCCGGTGTCGCACAGGAAACGCCGTCCAGACGCTTTGTCCCGAATAAACAGCAAGTTGCCCGAGTGGCCGGCGCTCATGGCTGGGAATGAACGCCGGCCCGGCCGTTTCCCGACCTGCCGAAAGTGCACGGGGGCCGGCATGTCCGAGCCTTGTGTCCGAACCTGGCGTGGTAATAACACCACGCCCGGTCAGGTGGAGGCCCCGGCCGTCGTGTCGGAAGCGGGCGGTGCGGCGTGGCGGCCGCCAGTTGCACCGGCAGTTCGGCCTCCAACCGCGCAGGGCGCTCGGGCGTCGTGGGCGTCGCCTCGGACGGCGGCGGGCTCCAGGTAACCGCGCCGATGTGCTGGCCCGCCGAGGAGATCTTATCGGCTTCCCTGGCGAGGGCGCGGGAATCCGTGATCAACGTGCCAGCCAGGGCGAGGCGTACCGGGTTAGGCAGCTGACGGAGGAACAGCTGCCGGAACAGGAATGCCGGAGAGTGCTCGCCGAGCAACGAGAGCATATAGTCCATGCGCTCGGACGGGCGCATGTCGCCGAGCTCGGGCAGGTCAAGCAGGCGCCGTGCGCGTGCTGCCGGTGAGAGGGCGAAAGCGCCGAGGAGGAGCGTCTTCAGCGCGTCGTATTTGGCAGCAGCCGGCGGGTGCTGGAGGAGGCTCAAGGCGCGGGCTGCGGTGGCGGAACCGAGCGCCGCCACAACATGGTGGAAGCGGGTGTCGTCCGCGGTGATGCCTCGCAGGGCGAACTGGAAGTCCGCCTGGGCGAACCAAACAGCCGCGTGAGCCTCCCAGAAGGTAGGCAGTTTAAGCGTCACTGCCGTATCCATGTCGGTAGGTCACCAATGAAGGAACTGCGCTCCAACGCGAGTCGAAAGAATTGACGCGACCAAAGACGGAATTCGTCCGAGTTGCTTCATTGAAACAAAACAGCTCAGGTATTCTGACCAGCCCGTTTTTCGGGCAACAATATATATACACATTTATGTCGGGAAGTTTGCCCGGCAAAAGCTATACCGGGCATGCCCGGGTATCAAGGGCGAGCCTTGGAAAGGCGAGTCTGGACCTGCCCGGGTGTGTTTGGCTGCGGCCTGGCAAGTCGAGGCTGGGCGTGCCCGGGCGCTCTGGGCGAGCACTGGAAAGGCGATAGCGGGCATGCCCGGACGCTCTGGGCGAGCCCTGGAAAGGCGATAGCGGGCATGCCCGGACGCTCTGGGCGAGCCCTGGAAAGGCGATAGCGGGCATGCCCGGACGCTCTGGGCGAGCCCTGGAAAGGCGAGAGCGGGCATGCCCGGGAAAGACGAGACCGGGCGTGCCCGGGAAGTTCGGGCGTGCCCGGGAACAGTGGGTCCGGGCATGCCCGGGAGAGGCGCGTCTGGCCGTGTTCTGGCCGGTGCAAGGCGATTATGTACATCCAGCGGTAACCGCTACACCAATTTATTAATTTTGTAATTATTTGTGTTGTTCTCGTCAAGGTGAAATAATGTTCTAGTCAAGGTGGATTTACTGGTCGTAGGAATTTTAAATCAGTCAAAAATAGCAGACTGCTCTGAAAAGGAAAGTCCATCTTCATGTTGTTTTCAAAAGTTTTCAAGAAATAACAGGTTATTCCAGCAAATATTGGGGATACTCTAATTGGTTTGAAATCGGCACCTTTCCTTGCAAAGTTTTTTGTCCCCCGTCGCACCGCGGAGCGAAAGGGGGACTATGGTTTTCCCCTCCGTCCGTGTGTCCGTCCGTCCGTCTGTCCATGCGTGCGTGCGGGCGTGCATGCGTGCGTACGCGAAGGACCGCATTCGAATTTGGTTTGTGGGTGCAACCCACGTCAAAATCCAAGATGGCCGCCGCCATGTATGGCTGATGCCATGTATGTCGGAACCTTGTGAGCGGAATATCTTGAAAAATAAGCGAAGTACCAACTTCTAATCTGGTGTGTGGGTGTATCTAGGCAGAAGGAAGAACGCTATTGAAAATTGGTTCGCCACGTCAAAATACAAGATGGCCGCCACCATATATATGTCTGAACCTTGTGAACGAAATATCTTGAAAAATAAGCGAAGTACCAACTTCTAATCTGGTGTGTGGGTGTATCTCGACATAAGGAAGAACGCTATTGAAAATTGGGTCGCCACGTCAAAATCCAAGATGGCCGCCACCATGTATGTCTGAACCTTGTGAACGAAATATCTTGAAAAGTAAGCGAAGTACCAACTTCTAATTTGGTGTGTGGGTGTATCTCGCCATAAGGAAGAACGCTATTGAAAATTGGTTCGCCACGTCAAAATACAAGATGGCCGCCACCATATATATGTCAGAACCCTGTGAACGAAATATCTTGAAAAATAAGCGAAGTACCAACTTCTAATCTGGTGTGTGGGTGTATCTCGACATAAGGAAGAAGGCTATTGAAAATTGGGTCGCCACGTCAAAATACAAGATGGCCGCCACCATATATATGTCAGAACCCTGTGAACGAAATATCTTGAAAAATAAGCGAAGTACCAACTTCTAATCTGGTGTGTGGGTGTATCTCGACATAAGGAAGAACGCTATTGAAAATTGGGTCGCCACGTCAAATTCCAAGATGGCCGCCACCATGTATGTCTGAACCTTGTGAGCGAAATATCTTGAAAAGTAAGCGAAGTACCAACTTCTAATTTGGTGTGTGGGTGTATCTCGCCATAAGGAAGAACGCTATTGAAAATTGGGTCGCCACGTCAAATTCCAAGATGGCCGCCACCATGTATGTCTGAACCTTGTGAGCGAAATATCTTGAAAAGTAAGCGAAGTACCAACTTCTAATCTGGTGTGTGGGTGTATCTCGACATAAGGAAGAACGCTATTGAAAATTGGGTCGCCACGTCAAATTCCAAGATGGCCGCCACCATGTATGTCTGAAGCTTGTGAGCGAAATATCTTGAAAAGTAAGCGAAGTACCAACTTCTAATTTGGTGTGTGGGTGCATCTCGGCATAAGGAAGAACGCTATTGAAAATTGGGTCGCCACGTCAAAACCAAGATGGACGCCCCGCCATGTATGTCTGAACCTTGTGAGCAGAATATCTTGTAAAACAAGCATTCTGAGTATTGCGCTGCAATACATGTCCCCTACCAAAGTTCAAAGTGCCATAACTTTGTCAAAAATGATCGAATATGCAAATTTATGCACGGCTGATGCTGGTTTTTAAACTTGATCTGAGGTATGCTGAGACACGTGTGTCACGCCTCACCTCATTGATAAGCCCGCAAGGTCGCTCCGTGGAGCGGCCTGCACGTATTGCACTGTGTGAATTATATAAATTATTACCAACTCATGGTCTGAGGTACTCGCGATTCAAGAGATATCCATTTTAAAAATATTTTCGTTTAATTGACGATATCTGCCAAACTACGTGCCCTATCGCAAATTCCAAAAGGACATTTTAGTAGACTGACATGCTGAACAGATTCATGAAGTTTCCCCTCGATTGGATCAAAAATGAGGGAGGGGCTCGGTTTTAAAGGTTCATGCTTAAAAACGTCATAACTCTGAAACCATCAGTAATTTATCATATTTTCCGGGTCACGATCAATGATCGATGTGTGTATATATATATGTTTCTCGGCTTGGCTCCGCCCCTCCCGAAAGCGCGTGCTGTGTCGCGCTGTTGACGTTCGCGAGACGAGGCTGAGGACGCGCGGTGCGGCTTGAGGAGAACTCGAGAATAAACAAGAGATATCCATTTTTTTTTTTTTAAATTCGTTTAATTAACGATATCTGCCAAACCACGTGCCCTATCGCAAATTCCAAAACGCCATTTTAGTGCTGAACAGATCTGTGAAGTTTCCCCTCGATTGGATCAAAAATGAGGGAGGAGCTCGGTTTTAAAGGTTCATGCTTAAAAACGTCATAACTCTGAAACCATGTGACGCATGACGTCATGCTCCCTGACCTTTTTTGTTCGTCATGGGTATGCGATTCTGCCTGCAAAGTTTGGCCTCGATCTGTTCAGCCGTTGCAGAGAAAAAGGGGTTTTCGTGTTTTCACGAAAAACAATGTGGCGACCGAACCACGTGACCTGAGACGTCATAATTACCATTAAAATATTCTACAGACCGAGTCCATCATATGGTGAAAATTTGATCTCAATCGGTCCAATTATTGCAGAGAAATTGGTTTTTAAAGGAAATTAAAACTTAAAATGGCACTCAGTTAAGGATCATCAGAATTATCAGAATTCCCAAAGTTCAAAGTGCCATAACTTTGTTAAAAATGATCGAAACGTCGTGAAGTTCGAACTTGACCTGTAACTTATCATGAGGAAACCATGTACAAAGTTTGAAATCATTAGCATTAAGCGTTTAAAAAAAAGTCCGGAAAACTGTTCTTTGCATGACGGACTGACGGACTGACGGACTGACGGACTGACGAACTGACGAACTGACGGACTGACGGACTGACGGACGGAGGGACGGAGGGACGGAGGAACGGCGTGCAAACCTATAGTCCCCTCCGGTGTACACCGGTAGGGGACTAATACGCGAAGTACCAACTTCTAATCTGGTGTGTGGGTGTATCTAGGCATAAGGAAGAACGCTATTGAAAATGGGGTCGCCACGTCAAAATCCAAGATGGCCGCCTCCATATATGTCTGAACCTTGTGAGCGAAATGTTTTCTGCATCTTCCACTTTGTCAACTCACATCACTTCCCTGATGGGGGACCTAGGCGTAACGCTTTTTTCCCTGCAAACAAGGTTCATACACGTTGGGTACACGAGTATATTGAGGTCTCCAATACATTTAAATCCAGGCAGGTGTTGTATACTTACTAACATTCCCAGAATCCTTTAAATATTAATAAAACGTCCTGCAAATAGACTTTACTGTTCACTAAATAATTCGATTTGTGAGAAAAAGGATTGTGAAAAAACGGTGACTGTGCGTACTTGTTATATCATATCGTGGCCTGGGGAGGTTTGTGCTTCACAAATTAAACGTCACCTGAGGCTAAGTTTGCTCTTTCCTGCTTAGTTCATAATCATTATAGGGTAAGTGGTTAGTCAGAAAATCACTCATACAATTTGCCTTATGCTGTGTAAATATACTCGTGTGTGTGTGTGTTATATATATATATATATATATATATATATATATATATATATATATATATATATATATATATATATATATATATATATATATATATGTATATATATATATGTATATATGCACAAATACATATATCTATACAGTCATGTGAAAAAGTAAGTACACCCCATGTAAAGTTTTGACTTTTTCAACATATTTCAACAAGCAGCTATTTGATCTTCATTTCAACAATATTGATAGATAAAGGTGATATAATATAACAAATATCATGAAACATTTACATTTTGTAGTCCATTGTATAATTTAAATAAACATAAATGCAAATTTCGCATGTGGAAAAAGGAAGTACACCCTTGGGTCTAATAGGTGGTATTGCCCCCTTTGGCAGAAAACCTCCAGTAGGTGTTTCTTTTAACTGTCTACCAGTCTCTGACATCGACTCGGAGAAATTTTTGCCCACTCCTCCATGCAGAATTCTTTCAGCTGTGCGATGTTTGAGGGGTTTCTTGCATGCACAGCTCGTTTCAAATCCCCCCACAACATCTCGATGGGATTTATATCCGGGCTTTGACTTGGCCATTCCAGAACCCTCCATTTCTTTCTTTTCAGCCATTCCTTGGTGGATTTACTGGTATGTTTAGGGTCATTGTCATGTTGAAAAGTCCACCTTCAGTTGAGCTTCAACATCCGACAGATGGCCTCACATTATCCTCAAGCACCCTCTGGTACAATGAAGAATTCATAGTGGATTATATGATGGTGAGCTGCCCAGGCCCTGATGCAGCAAAGCTGCCCCAAACCATAATATTTCCACCACCATGCTTAACAGTTGGTATCAGGTTCTTGTGGTCAAATGCTGTCTTTGGTTTTCGCCAAACATATCTTCTGGTACTGTGGCCAAATAGCTCGACCTTTGACTCATCTGTCCAGAGCACATTGTTCCAGAAGTGCTGGTCTTTGCCTAGGTGTTCATTGGCAAACTTTAGTCTTGCCCTGATGTTCTTTCTGGACAGCAAAGGTTTCCTCCTGGCACACCTCCCATGTAGATCAAATTTGTGCAGCCTCTTTCTAATGGTAGACTCGTGCACTTTGACCTCAACAGTGGCAAGAGCTACCTGTAGGTCCCGTGATGACATTCTGGGGTTCTTAGAGACTTCTTTCAGCATCTTGCGGTCTGCTCTTGGGCTGAACTTGCTGGGGCGGCCTGGCCTGAACAAGTTGGAAGTTGTTTGGAATCTTCTCCACTTGTAGATGATCTTCCGGACAGTCGAATGATTGATTTCAAATTGTTTGGAGATCTTTTTAAATCCGTTCCCAGAATCGTAGGCATCTATAACCTTCTTTCTGAAGGCCTCAGAGAGCTCTTTTGATCTAGGCATGGTGACGCCGCACACTTCATCAACAAAGAGCAAACCAAACTAAAAGTCTGAGGTTTAAATAAGACAGGCTCCTCCAAGATCCTCTCTAACGATGTTCTAATCATTTGCACCTGAGCTGGTCCACCTCATTCTAATTTTAGGTATTTGAAGTAGTGATAAATGTAGGGGTGTACTTACTTTTTCCACATGCGGAATTTGCATTTATGTTTGTTTAAATTATACAATGGACTACAAAATGTAAATGTTTCATGATATTTGTTACATTATATCACCTTTATCTATCAATATTGTTGAAATGAAGATCAAATAGCTGTTTGTTGAAATATGTTGAAAAAGTCAAAACTTTACATGGGGTGTACTTACTTTTTCACGTGACTGTATATATATATCAATAAATAATCTTCCTCCACATATATGTCCCACATTATTACAAATTTATCACAGAGATATCACCTTCCGGTAAATCGAGTCGCATTGACCATTTTTATACGAGCACAAGTCACGTTATCATCGGTTTAAACAATTGTCTGATTGTTGCCATAATGAGAGTCAACACAAGGAGTTGGTGAAATCACCAAAATCAATAAGAAACGTTTCTCTGGTGTTGGAGAAGCTGAACGTGTTGGGAATTTGCAGGTGTGACGGGACATGAAATCCATCGAAACCATCATTAACCCATTGTTAGCGACTCTGTTTAAGAACACCTGATGATTGAGTGAAGGTGCAGAACAGTGGACACGACGCCACCTTTACATTTGTTACAATGGATATTTTCTCGGAGACTGAGCAATGTTGTGTCATTTACTAATGAATGAGATGAACTGTTTGTTGTTTTGTTGTTTCTACATATGAAGCATTGATTGTATTAATTTACATGCGAAAAGCATCGCATGTCAAATGTTCAGGTGTTTCCTGAAGGTATCCTAGTTGCTTGATTCCACACTCCAGGTTCACCATTGATATCTGCCCTACTTGAGATTACGATTCTACTGAAGGATCGAATCGTGAGGATATTTCGTGTCTCTTCATGATCTCCTTCACCTCTCTCTCTTCATGATCTCTTTCACCTCTTCATGATCTCCTTCACCTCTCTCTTCATGATCTCCTTCACCTCTTCATGATCTCCACCTCTCTCTTCATGATCTCCTTCACCTCTCTCTTCATGATCTCTTTCACCTCTTCATGATCTCTTTCACCTCTTCATGATCTCCACCTCTCTCTTCATGATCTCCTTCACCTCTCTCTTCATGATCTCTTTCACCTCTTCATGATCTCTTTCACCTCTTCATGACCTCCTTCACCTCTCTCTTCATGATCTCTTTCACCTCTTCATGATCTCTTTCACCTCTTCATGATCTCTTTCACCTCTTCATGACCTCCTTCACCACTCTCTTCATTATCTTTCACCTCTTCATGATCTCTTTCACCTCTTCATGATCTCCTTCACCTCTCTCTTCATGATCTCTTTCACCTCTTCATGATCTCTTTCACCTCTTCATGACCTCCTTCACCTCTCTCTTCATTATCTCTTTCACCTCTTCATTATCTCTTTCACCTCTTCATGATCTCCATCACCTCTTCATGATCTCTTTCACCTCTTCATGATCTCCTTCACCTCTTCATGATCTCTTTCACCTCTCTCTTCATGATCTCTTTCACCTCTCTCTTCATGATCTCTTTCACCTCTTCATGATCTCTTTCACCTCTCTCTTCATGATCTCTTTCACCTCTCTCTTCATGATCTCTTTCACCTCTTCATGATCTCTTTCACCTCTTCATGATCTCTTTCACCTCTCTCTTCATGATCTCCTTCACCTCTCTCTTCATGATCTCCTTCACCTCTCTCTTCATGATCTCCTTCACCTCTCTCTTCATGATCTCCTTCACCTCTCTCTTCATGATCTCCTTCACCTCTCTCTTCATGATCTCCTTCACCTCTCTCTTCATGATCTCCTTCACCTCTCTCTTCATGGTCTCCTTCACCTCTCTCTTCATGATCTCCTTCACCTCTCTCTTCATGATCTCCTTCACCTCTCTCTTCATGATCTCTTTCACCTCTTCATGATCTCTTTCACCTCTTCATGATCTCCTTCACCTCTCTCTTCATGATCTCTTTCACCTCTTCATGATCTCTTACATCTCTTCATGATCTCTTTCACCTCTTCATGATCTATTTTACCTCTCTCTTCATGATCTCCACCTCTCTCTTCATGATCTCCTTCACCTCTCTCTTCATGATCTCTTTCACCTCTTCATGATCTCATTCACCTCTTTATGGTCTCCTTCACCTCTCTCTTCATGATCTCTTTCACCTCTTCATGATCTCTTTCACCTCTTCATGATCTCTTTCACCTCTTCATGATCTCTTTCACCTCTCTCTTCATGATCTCTTTCACCTCTCTCTTCATGATCTTTCACCTCTTCATGATCTCTTTCACCTCTTCATGATCTCTTTCACCTCTCTCTTCATGATCTCCTTCACCTCTCTCTTCATGATCTCCTTCACCTCTCTCTTCATGATCTCTTTCACCTCTTCATGATCTCTTTCACCTCTTCATGATCTCCTTCACCTCTCTCTTCATGATCTCCTTCACCTCTCTCTTCATGATCTCCTTAACCTCTCTCTTCATGATCTCCTTCACCTCTCTCTTCATGATCTCCTTCACCTCTCTCTTCATGATCTCCTTCACCTCTCTCTTCATGATCTCTTTCACCTCTCTCTTCATGATCTCCTTCACCTCTCTCTTCATGATCTCCTTCACCTCTCTCTTCATGATCTCCTTCACCTCTCTCTTCATGATCTCTTTCACCTCTTCATGATCTCTTTCATCTCTTCATGATCTCTTTCACCTCTTCATGATCTATTTTACCTCTTCATGATCTCTTTCATCTCTTCATGATCTCTTTCACCTCTCTCTTCATGATCTTTCACCTCTTCATGATCTCTTTCACCTCTTCATGATCTCTTTCACCTCTCTCTTCATGATCTCCACCTCTCTCTTCATGATCTCCTTCACCTCTCTCTTCATGATCTCTTTCACCTCTCTCTTCATGATCTCATTCACCTCTCTTCATGATCTCTTTCACCTCGTCTTTCTTTTTTTAAATTGCCATTTGAATTTATCTACAAATAGAAAACAATAACAATCCACCTGCATCGGAAATTCCCCTCAGCTTATTTGTAAACAAAATATGGAACCATGTGACAATTTCACAACAGATGCTCACCTGTTTTGATGCTCATTACTGTGAAAGTAGTTCTTTATGAAACCAATCGTGTTACTCTGAGTTTGCATCCTTTATTGTTTTTTCTAACACCGATCTATTATTACCCTGCGCTCGCGAAGCGAAAAGCGGGGTTAAGCATTCATTACTTACGTACGTGTGCCGTGTGCCGTACATGTGTCGTACGTGTACCCTACATGTCTGCATTTTAAAAATTCATTTTCTCGGCAACTGTTAGTCCGATTGACATGAAACTCTCACCATAGGAGCGCCTCCTCCTGTAGAATATTTTAATGATTGTTATGACGTCATAGGCCATGTGGTACAGGCACCATCTTTGAAAAACCGAAAAATGTTGCACCTCTATTTCTCCAAAACCGCTGCTTGGAAAAAATTGAAACATGGCTCATTGTAAAGAAGTCCCTATGGGGAGCAGGTGTTGTTAATGAAGACGTCAATGGTGCCATAATTATGACGTCATAATTGGACAGGGACAACGCTTAGACTGATAAGTTTGAAATGTATTGAGCGTGATCTATGCAACAATTATATTAGAGAATATAAATTTATGATGTCATCTCTCACGTGGTCTTTCTGCAATCAACACCAGATCATCTGCATACAACAACTCCCACGGTAAACCCTCCTTTACGTTCTGAGGCAGCACCTCCATCATAGCTACAAATAGTAGTGGACTTAGTACCGACCCCTGATGCACTCCCACCTTCACCTCAAACTCACCACTGTTCCCGTCCTTCGTCCTTACAGCTGTGCGCGCTCTTTTGTACATTGCCATCACAACTCTGATCAACCATTCCTCCACTCCTAACCTCCTCAATTCCCATGTCACTACTTCACGTGGAACCCTATCGAATGCTTTCTCCAGATCAACAAACCCAAGAAACAACTTCTTCCTCTTCTCCATGTACTTCTCCTGCAACTGCCTCACAATGAAAAGCGCGTCTGTCATTCCTCTTCCTGGCATAAATCCAAACTGCATTTCGTATATCTTCACCTTCTTTCTTGTGTACTAAAATACCATGTCTTAATGACCAAAATACCATGCGTTTATGGTGCTAAATAAATACCTTGTGTTATGTGCCAAAGTACCATGTCTTAATGACCAAAATACCATGCGTTTATGGTGCTAAATAAATACCATGTGTTATGTGCTAAAGTACCATGTGTTTATATGGTGCCAAAGTGCCCTGTGTTATGTGCCAAAGTACCATGTGTTTATATGGTGCCAAAGTACCATGTGTTATGTACCAAAGTACCATGTGTTTATATGGTGCCAAAGTACCATGTGTTATGTACCAAAGTACCCTGTGTTATGTGCCAAAGTACCATGTGTTTATATGGTGCCAAAGTACCATGTGTTATGTACCAAAGTACCATGTGTTATGTGCAAAAATACCCTGTGTTATGTACCAAAATGCCATGTGTTTATGGTGCTAAATAAATACCATGTGTTATGCACCAAAATGCCATGTGTTTATGGTACTAAATAAATACCATGTGTTATGTGCCAAAATACCCTGTGTTATGTACCAAAATGCCATGTGTTTATGGTGCTAAATAAATACCATGTGTTATGCACCAAAATGCCCTGTGTTTATGGTGCTAAATAAATACCATGTGTTATGTGCCAAAATACCCTGTGTTATGTACCAAAATTCCATGTGTTTATGGTGCTAAATAAATACCATGTGTTATGTGCCAAAATACCCTGTGTTATGTACCAAAATGCCATGTGTTTATGGTGCTAAATAAATACCATGTGTTATGCACCAAAATGCCATGTGTTTATGGTGCTAAATAAATACCATGTGTTATGCACCAAAATGCCATGTGTTTATGGTGCTAAATAAATACCATGTGTTATGTGCCAAAATACCCTGTGTTATGTACCAAAATGCCATGTGTTTATGGTGCTAAATAAATACCATGTGTTATGCACCAAAATGCCATGTGTTTATGGTGCTAAATAAATACCATGTGTTATGCACCAAAATGCCATGTGTTTATGGTGCTAAATAAATACCATGTGTTATGCACCAAAATGCCATGTGTTTATGGTGCTAAATAAATACCATGTGTTATGCACCAAAATGCCATGTGTTTATGGTGCTAAATAAATACCATGTGTTATGCACCAAAATGCCCTGTGTTTATGGTGCTAAATAAATACCATGTGTTATGCACCAAAATGCCATGTGTTTATGGTGCTAAATAAATACCATGTGTTATGCACCAAAATGCCATGTGTTTATGGTGCTAAATAAATACCATGTGTTATGTGCCAAAATACCCTGTGTTATGTACCAAAATGCCATGTGTTTATGGTGCTAAATAAATACCATGTGTTATGCACCAAAATGCCATGTGTTTATGGTGCTAAATAAATACCATGTGTTATGCACCAAAATGCCATGTGTTTATGGTGCTAAATAAATACCATGTGTTATGCACCAAAATGCCATGTGTTTATGGTGCTAAATAAATACCATGTGTTATGTGCCAAAATACCCTGTGTTATGTACCAAAATGCCATGTGTTTATGGTGCTAAATAAATACCATGTGTTATGCACCAAAATGCCATGTGTTTATGGTGCTAAATAAATACCCTGTGTTATGTGCCAAAATACCCTGTGTTATGTACCAAAATGCCATGTGTTTATGGTGCTAAATAAATACCATGTGTTATGCACCAAAATGCCATGTGTTTATGGTGCTAAATAAATACCATGTGTTATGCACCAAAATGCCCTGTGTTTATGGTGCTAAATAAATACCATGTGTTATGCACCAAAATGCCATGTGTTTATGGTGCTAAATAAATACCATGTGTTATGTGCCAAAATACCATGTGTTTATGGTGCTAAATAAATACCATGTGTTATGCACCAAAATGCCATGTGTTTATGGTGCTAAATAAATACCATGTGTTATGTGCCAAAATACCATGTGTTTATGGTGCTAAATAAATACCATGTGTTTATGGTGCTAAATAAATACCATGTGTTATGCACCAAAATGCCATGTGTTTATGGTGCTAAATAAATACCATGTGTTTATGGTGCTAAATAAATACCATGTGTTACGCACCAAAATGCCATGTGTTTATGGTGCTAAATAAATACCATGTGTTACGCACCAAAATGCCATGTGTTTATGGTGCTAAATAAATACCATGTGTTATGCACCAAAATGCCATGTGTTTATGGTGCTAAATAAATACCATGTGTTATGTGCCAAAATACCCTGTGTTATGTACCAAAATGCCATGTGTTTATGGTGCTAAATAAATACCATGTGTTATGCACCAAAATACCATATGTTATCGTGCCAAATGTTTCCTGAATGCGTTGTTTCAGTTCATCGACAGATGCCATGCGATGTTGTGCAACTTTAGCTTTGACGTACCCCACAGAGCATTGTCACAAGTGATCAGGTCAGGACTGCAGGGTGACCACAGAGGGGTGGCCGCAGTCACACGCTGTCAACCTGTTTTCACGATCTGCATCTGACAATTCACAAGTGACAGTTGGTTAATATGGTTTTCCAAAACGCTCCTCTAAGTCTTCTTTCACTTGTTTTATCGGCGTGTTTGTGTTTCTCATATCGTGGTACCACATCACTGCTACCAGTCTCTCTTAAACTGTAAACGGCCTGGAGTCTGCCATCTTGGTTTAATGTATTATTTGCATTATCTGAAAAAAAAAAAATTGTGTAATCACATCATCACATGTGCACAAAGGTCTCGTTTAGCATTCATACGTCATTTTGAAATTTGTGCATTCGACTTGTGTAACTTAACAACAACAACAACAACAACTTGTGTAACTTAACAATGTTGATAAATTTGAACAACAGTGTGAATAACATTTATTCAGCATTTTCATTTGGATTATGAACTAAGTGGACCAGCACCTTACTGTGATGTCATAATGTCACAGTTGGACATGTCTGGTGTTTCTTATTGATCCATAACCCTCGTCAGTATTTGGTGTTCAATATGAGCGCGACAGAACACCGAAAGGTGTCTTTCTTTGTGGATGTTTCATTAGGAAGTGTGACAGCTCCCTCCCTGTAAACAACCCTCAATTATAGGCTTGAATTTTTCTTGGTATCCATTGATTAACGTTTGGCAATGCCGGGGCCTGTTTGTTTCTGCTTGATAGCTGTTGCTCCTTATAATGACAGAAGGTTGACTTTATTAACCTTACACCCCCGTTAGCAAGCAGGTCTCCTGATAACTGACTTACCTTCACCGCATGTTGAGAATGGTTGCAGTCGCTGCTTTGGCTTACACCTTTTTTCCCCTTTTTTTCGTGTACAAAATCGAGGCTCGTTTAAGAGCTAACATCAATCACAAAAAAAAAAAACGGACACAAAACATACAATAAGAATAAAGGGAGTGAGAGACAAGATGGGGAGAGGGAAGCACACAAGTACAACAGCAGAGAACAGGGACATCGGGAGATCTGTGGGAGGGAGAGAGCTTGGGGGGAGGAGGCATGGGAAGGGAGGGTGGGAGAGGTAAAAAAAAACAAAAAACACATGGACTCTGCTAGGACTTCCAGGAAAGAAGTCGGAATTTCAAAAAAGTGGATCTGGGGTGAATAAAGGGGGGTAGAAAAGATCAAGGTTTTGGATGGGGGAAGATAAGAGATGGTGGTGAACAGCTGTTTTAAAGACCTGGAGGGAGGAGAGGGATTGAAGAGAGTGAGGGAGTTTGTTCCAGAGGCGGGAGAAAAGAGGAATGAAGGAGTGAAGGTGAGCAGAGAGTCTTGATTTTGGCAGTTTAACCATAAGAGGGTTGCTGGCAGATATTGTGCGACCTGTAGGAATATTTGGGGGACAGAGCACAGAGAGAGCTGGAGGAGCAAGGCCGGAGAGGAGTCGGTAGAATACAGAAAGACCACCAACCTGCCTGCGGTGAGTAAGTGAAAGGTCCTTGGAGTTAGCTTCATCGCGGGAGATTCCCATGATTCTGAAAGCTTTGGTTTCAACAGCGTGGAGCCGAGCTAGGGGTGAGGCAGGAGCTCCGCTTCGCTCGTGAGTCAGTCTGTGATTGTGACAACTTAAAAATTGATTATTTTTTTTAACAGTGCCAAAACCTCATGAAACAGTTTATTCATGTATTGCATGCAGGTCAAAGGAATTGGGAGACATCAGTATACTCTTAAATTTCAGGCAGATTTGTATCCAAAGGATGAATCGACACAGTACATGGGATTTGAATCTGAGGCCCCAGCATCAAGATCAGCCTTGTGCTCATATATTAACATCAGACAAATAAACTCCATAAAACAGGTGTGCTCGTCTCACAATCGTGCACCTAATGATGAATCTTCGCTTATTCAACTCGTAACCTATTTAAGTATGATTGATGGCTGCTGAATGAAGCAAAAAAAAAAAAATCTTATTTTAAAATCCAACAGACAAAGTTGCAAAATGCACAGGGTGTTACAGACGTGATGATGTTAAGCTACATTAACTCGTTTTGCATGAATAACGATGTAGGACACAATGGACAAATCAAGAAAGTGCATGCTATAAAAAAATATAACCACATTTAGAGGCCATTTTTCCCCGCAAAGCGGGGGTTGGCCTTTTTCGGGAACCGTGGTTGTTGTTGTTTTTCGGTCCCCTTTTTGAAGCAATGTTTTACGGCCGGATGCCCTTCCTGACGCCAACCCTTTTTGCCGCCTTTAACGACAAACAGGGAATTACCAGTGAGCTGGTGCTCAATTAGCCGAACTCGGAAGGATGAACTGGCTGAGTCAACCCCCCTGGCGTTTATTCAGTGATCGACCAGGGATTCGAACCCAGGATCCTTGGATCCTAAGCCGGCACCCTAACTGCTAGCCCAACATCAGGCATGCTATGCAAACCTGAATTGATAATATCCTCTGATGTAAGGACTCGGATGATAGAACAACGCAGGATGTTCACTTTGTATAATGAAACATAGTAAGGGCATTTTATGAGATATTTCACAAATCTGTTAACTAAATTGTTACCAAAAAATTTCTTCACCAATATGTTTGTAAAGGTGTGTAATAACATGTGTTAAAATGTTGAAGTTCAACTCCCGTGGGAAACCCAGAAAAAAAGCTGTTGAATTCGGGTACCGAAAAATTATTTTCGAGAATTTTTATTTTTTTAAATCGGCCCTTAAGTAACTTATGAGGGGTCAAATAAGGGTTTTTCATGATTCTGAGTTGATTGTTAACATTTATATTTTCACTTTTACATTTACACACAAAGTAGCTTTTATTTCACATACATATATAATACTCAAGAGTTATTTCTCATTCACAATGTCAGAAGTTTCAACAGTCATTGTCTATGTCTTCTTCAGACTCAACAACATCATGACTGCAGTTTCTGCATGTAATGCCATTACAGACTCCACAGGCCGAGATGCACGTGACCCCATTCTTCTTGCAGCTGCATCGCCGGTTGCTGCAATCTCCATGACAATTACAGCTCGTGAACTGCAATAGCTCCTCAGGAGCCGTGGGGTCCAGTGTTGGAACTGGCTCATACCCATTTTGACCCAAATCTATGATCAAGTTGTATGGCAAGCCCCATTTGGTGTGGCAATACTCCAGACCGAGGTCGACAGGCCTTAATAAAATTCTGCCCCCAAACGGCAACTCTTTCGTCTGTCTTGACAATCGGTCTCAAGAACATCTGAAGGCTTGCAGGAACAAGTGTCAGCTGACTATCGATGTCAGTCATACTGTGTGTGGTGGGGTATGACTTTGGACCTAAATCAATCAAGGCAATATCATTGGATATGAACTTGAGTGCCGTCTTTATGATCTGAGTCTTCTCATCTCCATGGTCAAGATTAGCATGATGTGCTCGCAGAATATTGTCGTGCCATCTTTGAGACAGAGTACATCTGCCCTTCTTTCCTGTGTTGTGAAATACAAGGTGTCTTCGTATTTCTCTAGAAGTTTTATCTTTAGCCAATGCTTTGAATAAGAAAGGCTCTTCTCTGGTGACTGATCAAACTCCTGCAGCTTTTCATGGACTTGGTCCATGTTCATTACCCCATGCTCTAATTCTAAGTCTAACCATTCGCAGAATTCAATAAAAACTGCCTCTCGCTCCTCATCAATACTCCTCTGTCCTCTCTTCCTTTTTCCTTCCTCATCAGTCTTGGACAAACTGTCACCTCTCGCAAACATAAGTTTGCATCGCAAATGGTACAGTGTTTCTTCTGCTACCAAGTCGTTGATCCCTTCCAGGCGTCCAGTGACTTCAGTGCCCCAGTCATCCCCGCGACTCCGTGCTGTCTTCAGCAAGCTTGCCTTCAGTGTATCTGCAGTCAAATTATCTGGCACTCTGTATTTCTTTCTAGCTTGTGCTGGATTATTTTTGTAGAGCTGGGCTGGTTGGTTGCAAAGAATGCATACATCCTTATACAGGAGGTCAACTGACTGTGATCTTCCAGAACTGCAGCCAGTTGATGAACTGAACTCACAAGTAGTGCGTCTTCTCTTCAACTTTGATGACTCTTTCTCTGCCTTTGATGCTTGAGCTGATTTCTTGGTGGTTGCAACAAAGTTGTTGTACAGATCATTTTTACACTTCTGGTGGTACCTCAGTTTTCCTTCCTTTTGAGCCTCCTTCATACGTTCCACAACAGTAACATTTTCGACAGTTTCTGCTTGTTTCAATAAAGTTGAGTATCCCTTTGGAGTTGCCTGTATGAGCCTTTCAGCTGGTGGATCCGAGCGTGCACAGATGAAGCAATTGAGCACAGGTGGAGTAACGTCTTCATCCATATTGCTAGACTCCATGTCCTGCAAAGTAGAAAATGAGATATATTTAGAAATTATTTTTCCACAAAGGAGTGTCTGTGGTGAAATATAAATGTTAACAATCAACTCAGAATCATGAAAAACCCTTATTTGACCCCTCATAAGTTACTTAAGGGCCGATTAAAAAAAATAAAAATTCTCGAAAATAATTTTTCGGTACCCGAATTCAACAGCTTTTTTCTGGGTTTCCCACGGGATCCCTCGTGGTCCCTGAACAACCTTCAACATTTTAACACATGTTATTACACACCTTTACAAACATATTGGTGAAGAAATTTTTTGGTAACAATTTAGTTAACAGATTTTCATATGTTTCCCTTACTAACAAACAAAACATGCGTTCTGTGGCCGACAGGATGTAGTGCATGCATGTTAATAAGATAATGGCCAGCCATTCTTAGGCAACTGAGGGCAAACAATCAACAGATACAAAATTGAGCACATGAGGAACAGGACCAGAGTGCTCTGATGCAACAGAACACAAGTGGAGGAATTGTGGATGGAGTTCAGTCTGGAGGATGAAATTGCAGAGACCATGCCATGGTGATGGGAAGGAGACTCAGACTTGGACTCCAAGACCTGGAGGGAACATATGAGACAGCAGACTCAGGAAAACAGTTCAGTATGCGAGATGGGAAGGAGACTCAGAATTGGACTCCAAGACCTGGAGGGAACATATGAGACAGCAGACTCAGGAAAACAGTTCAGTATGTGAGATGGGAAGGAGACTCAGAATTGGACTCCAAGACCTGGAGGGAACATATGAGACAGCAGACTCAGGAAAACAGTTCAGTATGCGAGATGGGAAGGAGACTCAGAATTGGACTCCAAGACCTGGAGGGAACATATGAGACAGCAGACTCAGGAAAACAGTTCAGTATGCGAGATGGGAAGGAGACTCAGAATTGGACTCCAAGACCTGGAGGGAACATATGAGACAGCAGACTCAGGAAAACAGTTCAGTATGTGAGATGGGAAGGAGACTCAGAATTGGACTCCAAGTCCTGGAGGGAACATATGAGACAGCAGACTCAGGAAAACAGTTCAGTATGCGAGATGGGATGGAGACTCAGACTTGGACTACAAGTCCTGGAGGGAACATATGAGACAGCAGACTCAGGAAAACAGTTCAGTATGCGAGATGGGAAGGAGACTCAGAATTGGACTCCAAGACCTGGAGGGAACATATGAGACAGCAGACTCAGGAAAACAGTTCAGTATGCGAGATAATATAGGCCTGAAAAGGGGGAGAGGAGAGGGATGAATGGTGGGGAGGATTAATTTTAGACTTTTTTGGTTAAGCTCACAAGGTTATAAGGGTTTCTGCTGGAATGTGTGTACCTGGAATGGTAGAGAGGTAAGAGGACAGGATGAGCAAGAGCAAAACATTCAGTAAAACAATGCAGACTCTAACCTCTATTTGGTGAAGAGAGAAGTAGGCCCTGAGACTCAGCATCCACTCATTAGATCGTAATGATATTGAAGGCCTTGTACTGCATGTGACCTCAAGAGGAACAAGACAGGGAGCAGTAGCACCAATCGACAGAAGATTGTCCTATTCCATTTCACTTTGGATGAAGGCCTTGTATTACGAAGGCTGAGGAGCTAGGACTTAGCCATGGAGGGAATTCCAAGGCATTGGCCACCTTTGAAGACCACCTCGGGGAGATTATTTGATAAACAAAGAGCGATGTTACTACAGTCCTGTTACTACAGAGTGACGATATATACTGAACAGAGTGGAGTTGTCTACAGAGTGGTGCAAAGCATTATCTGACAGTTGGGAAAATTGGGAAGAAGGCCAGACAAATTCAAATGCACAGCAGATTTCTCTTGTTTGAGATTGATGGCATGCGTCCATTGTTGACAGAAAAGAAGCATCATGTTGAGGATAGAATGGCCTTGGCAGAAATCAAAATTAACGTCGGGGATCAGAGTTAATTAAGAGATGAGTCTGAGGCCTGTACCAATTATCGCTTTCGTAACTTTGCTTTTGGTGGGAAGAAGACAAACTGAGGTCCCAGCATCAAGATCAGCTTTGGCAACATTCGTATGAAATGAGTAACATTGGCTTCTTTCCATGACGCAAGTAGGTGATCCTCAGATAAGGATTTAGAATAGATTGGAGAAAGAAGTGCAGATGGAGAGAGAAGGTGAACAGATCTTTAGTATAAAACTGCTGATGTCATGTGGTTTAATAGCAGTGGAGGAGTCTGGAAGGATTATAATCATGATGTCAGGTGGTTTAATAACAGTGGAGGAGTCTAGAAACATTATAATCATGATGTCATGTGGTTTAATAACAGTGGAGGAGTCTAGAAGCATTATAATCATGATGTCATGTGGTTTAATAGCAGTGGAGGAGTCTAAAAGCATTATAATCATGATGCCATGTGGTTTAATAACAGTGGAGGAGTCTGGAAACATTATAATCATGATGTCATGTGGTTTAATAGCAGTGGAGGAGTCTAAAAGCATTATAATCATGATGTCATGTGGTTTAATAACAGTGGAGGAGTCTGGAAGCATTATAATCACTAGGGCATGCCCGTACTATATATAAGCTAGGACGTGCCCGTACGTGGGTGCCCGTTCCTTGCCAAAAAAAAAAAAAAAAAAAAATTTGTGTAGGGGTGTGTGTGTGTAAACATCCTAGGGCGTGCCCGTACGTGGGTGCAAAAAAACATGCGTGCAAACAACAACAACAAAAAAAAACTTTGAAACCACGTGGCAGTAACGACCACAGAACCCCCCCCCCCCCCTCTATTTACATGAATGGTTTGGTCCATTCGCAACGACCACAGAACCCCCCCCCTCTATTTACATGCAATGGTTTGGTCCAAAGCGAACGGCTTGCAGTGTTTGGTAAAGAAATCGCCATAGCTCGGTAAGTACTTGTCCGATTAATATGAAACCTTGAAAAGGCACATCCTCGGGTCCCCAGCAATATACCTGGCAAGTTTAAAGTATATCGGACCCGTGGTTGTCGAGAAACAGCGGTCACAGACAAACATACACACATACACACATACACACATACACACATACACACATACACACAGAGATTAATGGAATTATAGATAGATGATGTCATGTGGTTTAATAACAGTGGAGGAGTCTGGAAGCATTATAATCACTAGGACGTGCCCGTACGTGGGTGCCCGTACGTGCGTGCAAAAAAACATGCGTGCAAACAACAACAACAAAAAAAAACTTTGAAACCACGTGGCAGTAACGACCACAGAACCCCCCCCTCTATTTACATGAAATGGTTTGGTCCATTCGCAACGACCACAGAACCCCCCCCCCCCCCTCTATTTACATGAAATGGTTTGGTCCATTCGCAAAGCCAAAGCGAACGGCGAACGGCTAAATCGCCATAGCTCGGTAACTACTTCTCCGATTAATATGAAACCTTGAAAAGGCACATCCTCGGGTCCCCAGCAATATACCTGGCAAGTTTCAAGTATATCGGACCCGTGGTTGTCGAGAAACAGCGGTCACAGACACACAGACATACACACAGACATACAGAGATTACTGGAATTATAGATAGATGTCATGTGGTTTAATAGCAGTGAAGGAGTCTGGAAGCATTATAATCATGATGTCATGTGGTTTAATAACAGTGGAGGAGTCTGGATGCATTATAATCATGATGTCATGTGGTTTAATAACAGTGGAAGAGTCTGGAAGGATTATAATCATGATGTCATGTGGTTTAATAGCAGTGGAAGAGTCTGGAAGCATTATAATCATAATGTCATGTGGTTTATTAACAGTGGAGGAGTCTGGATGCATTATAATCATGATGTCATGTGGTTTAATAGCAGTGGAAGAGTCTGGAAGGATTATAATCATGATGTCATGTGGTTTAATAGCAGTGGAGGAGTCTGGAAGCATTATAATCATGATGTCATGTGGTTTAATAGCAGTGGAGGAGTCTGGAAGCATTATAATCATGATGTCATGTGGTTTAATAGCAGTGGAAGAGTCTGGAAGGATTATAATCATGATGTCATGTGGTTTAATAACAGTGGAGGAGTCTGGAAGCATTATAATCATGGTCTTCATGGTTTGGTTCGATATGAATTATGAGTCTGAATGACAGCACTGGGTCAGCAATTACATAGTGCCTCATTGAATTGGGAAACCAACTATTTTTCAGGTCAAACGGTCGAAGGTCAACTCAAGGTCAAACTTCTAAACTCATCAATTTTCATCTGAAAAATCATCACTTTTCATCCCATTAACTTGAAAATTTAATAGCAATTACATAGTGCGTCACTTAATTGGGAAAGCATCTATTTTTGAGGTCAAAAGGTCAAAGGTCAACTCAGGGTAAAACTTCTAAACTCATCAATCATCTTACTATAATTCACCAAATGTCCGTCTGTCCGTCCGTCCGTCTGTTCCCAGGTACCGCAAAATGGCTGAACCTATCGCAACGATATTTTGGGTGGGTAATCCTGGGACCCCCTGGAGTAAAATCTATATATATAAAACACAGTTTGTGTGTGTGTGTAATGTTACCGATAGACTCCAAAACGGAGAGGCTCACGTACTTGATATTTGGCACAGACATGGCCATTGAGCCTGGGAAGGACATGGCCGACCTAAAAATATTTGACGAGATCCATATTTTTTATTCATATTTACCTCAGCGCATTTCAGCGAGGAATATTATACACGGAATCTGAGCGGTGGCAGAGCAGCGCGCTGATTCGCTCAGAGCGATCACGTGATGTTCCATTCCCGCCGCCAGACCATTGAACATAAAATACAGTTTGTGTGTGTGTAATGTTACCGATAGACTCCGAAACGGAGAGGCTCACGTACTTGATATTTGGCACAGACATGGCCATTGAGCCTGGGAAGGACATGGCCGACCTAAAAATATTTGACGAGATCCATATTTTTTATTCATATTTACCTCAGCGCATTTCAGCGAGGAATATTATACACGGAATCTGAGCGGTGGCAGAGCAGCGCGCTGATTCGCTCAGAGCGATCATGTGATATTCCATCCCCGCCGCCAGACCATTGAACATAAAATACAGTTTGTTTGTGTGTAATGTTGTAATGTGTGTAATGTACGGGTCTCCCTTCCCCCGCACGACAACGCCGGTACTGGAGGGCATCACAGGATCGGTGAGTCTCCAAAATCCGCTTCGTGCTGTTGCGAAGATGCAGGACGATGTCGCGATTGTTGTGCTGCTCTCCGACCATGAGAACTGCAACGTCATTGTTGTCTGGCCCTCCCCTTCCCAACCCCTTCCCCCTCCCCCCTCCGTCCTCCCATCCTCCTCCCTTCCCCCTCCACCCTACCCCCTCCCCTTCTCTCCTCCCCCTCCCCCTCCCCCTACCCCTTCCCCCCTTCCCATCCACCTCCCCTTTCCCCCTCCCCCTCCCCCCTCCCCCTCCCCCCTCCCCCTCCCCCTCCCCCTCCCCCCTCTTCTCCCCTCCCCCCCTCCTCCCCCTTCTCCCCTCCCCCCCCTCCTCTCCCCTCCCCCCCTCTCCTCCCCTCCCCCCAGTTCCCCTCCCCTCCCCTTCCCCCCCCCTCCCCTCCCCCACCCGGCAATGCCCGGTACTTCTGCTGGTAGGTTATATTGTTTTTCCAATTTTTCAAATATTTCAATTTTTCCAGTTTTTCCAAGCACGATGGAATAATATTTACCGATATGAACAGTGATGTGGCTTTTATTGAAATTCTTCAAACTAGCAACGGTACATGCCCTACGGGCAGGGCTTCAATTGGGAGGCCCAAATGAAAAGGTAAAATATCAGAAATTGTAGGCTTTTTTTATTTTAAACAATTTATATAAACATCCGTTAAATCATATCACACGCAAATCATCAAAATCTATACAGTATCTTTAGAATTTCAATAAAAGCCACATCACTGTTCATATCGGTAAATATTATTCCATCGTGTTTCAAATCGTGATATCAACTGTACGCTTTTCTTTAAGGAAAAAAAGGGAATGAATTTGTACCTCTTCTTCAGCTTAGAACTTCAGGATAGACGACATTGCTGATAAAAGTTCCTTTTCTCTCTTTGAAGTTCTTGGCAAACATTTTTATATTGTCGTTGCTGCCAACGCGACTCATGGCGACATAAAGCTGTCCATGGCTAAAGAAATCTGTCTTTAGGTAGATGCCTACCTTTTCTAATGTCTGACCTTGAGCCTTGTTACTGGTCATTGCAAAGCAGAGTCAGACAGGGAATTGTTTTCGCTGCATCTGGAAGGGGAACGGGTTTTTGGATGGAATGATTGGAATCCTCGGTATGAAGATCTTGTTTGCAGCATGAGGCCCAGTAGCTAGTGTCGTATCAATGAGATTTGGCATCAGGTTGTCCACGATGTAACAACTCCCATTGCAGTGGCCATTTTCCGGGTCAAAGTTTCACAGCAGCATGATCAGAGCTCCCTTTTTGAGGCAGAGTTTGTGAGGAGGCATTCCTGATACGCATATCGAGTTAAGGAATTCTACTGGATATTGGTGTCTGTTCTCTACTTCCATTATCCTGTCGCTGCTCAAGTAGACAGATTCATTTCCAGGGTATTGCCGCAGTACGATCGCATTCACTTCATCAACCGCCTCATTCATAGGACAGAGGATGGTTCGGCTGCAAAGCCAGTTCCTGTCAGCATGCAAGGTGCTCAGGTTGCTGAATATGATGTCAGTGAGGCTCTTGACATTTTCTCCTTGGGTCAGGTAGTCCTCCTTGACTTGAACTTTGAACTCGCCGATTTCTGCATCGATGGGTAGCCTTCCCTCTCCAATTCGCAAAAGTTCATTGGCAAACTCTTCATCTCCACTTCCTGTGTGATGCACCCACATGTTTTTTTGTCAGCCGATGCACCTGGACTTGACTCCAGAGGGGGGGACTGCTTCAGGGTTGCACGAACCGTGTCAGCGCGGCCTCCTCTTCGGATGACAGGCAGGATCTGTCTCCAGTCTCCAGAGAAGATGATGGTGATACCTCCAAAAGACCGATCTGTCTCACGGATATCACGGAATGCCCGGTCCAATGCTTCGATGATACGCCTGTCACACATGTAGACTTTGTCAATGACCAAGAGATGGCATTGCTTGATCAATTGCCCTGTACTGTCTCTCTTGGTGATGTTGCACACCGAGTCCTCCTTGATTGGCAGTGGTACTTTGCAGCGAGAGTGAAGTGTACGGCCATTTGGAAGAAGGGTTGCTGCAATTCCACTCAGAGCTTTGGCGAACGCAAATTTCTTCTCAGAGCGAACTTGAGCCAGCAGTATACACTATACAGATGAGAAAGGTTTTTCCAGTACCTCCAAGAGCATCCAAGCTGAACAACTGACCCTTCTCATTCCTCACCGAGTCGATGACTGCTTCATAGAACAGTTGCTGCTCCTCATTCAGCGTTGGCTGATTCTCAGTGACATATCCTTCCAGTTCTTGCACATTGTAGTTGGTCTCTTCTTCGATGATTCTCAGCTGCTCAAGTTGCTCCGCAAGGGCCCTGTTCGGTTTAGGAAGCTGGAAGTCTTTCTCCAGATCAAGCCCATGTCGCTGAACAATCATTTGAATCTGCAGCAGGGTGGTATGCCCTGCAGCTTCTGTTGGTTCCAGCAGGTTGGGCTTGTGAAGGAGATCTTCCATCAGTATCCCCTTGTGGCGGTTCCAGAAATCCAATGGATTCACAGGGCGCACGAAGATCAGGATGTGAGTGAAGACCTCACGCAGTGCGGATCCACATCTGATGGAGGCAGCTTCTTCCATCGCTCGGTCGATTTCGGAGTCATCATCAAGGAGGCCCTTGGCAAGGCAGGCAGCTTGGTAGGTGGGATACTCCACTCCATTTTAGACTCTCAGGTCTTTGTAGGACTTTGGTCCGGCCACCGTGTGAAGCACAATCCGCATGTAGAAAAGCTCGCTCTGCCTTGCAGTCAGGTTTATGACTGGAATCCTTCCAATCATGTCTGAGCAGGCTTGGTTGGCATCCTCATCACTGCAATTCAGTTTCGTCACATGAGGCTGCTTCTTCCAGGTAATCTGCACCCACCTGAAGTGCTTAAATACATCAGGGTAGGTGATCTTCATTTCAGTATTCTGGTTCAGCTTGAAGAATTCTGCGAGCTTTGTTTTCGGTGGACCATTGTTGATGATGTCATGCAGATCTTCTGGTTGGAACAGGATGAGTTGCTCATCTTCCAAGTGGATTGGAAGCTTCTGCACGGGAGGCTTCATCTGCTGGACAGGGAACTCGTACAGGCGCCAGTAAGCTGCAGAGGCACTTATGTATCTCGCATCCACGAAGCACTGTATTTCGTCATTGGTGATATCTCTTTCTTCTCCGTTGGCCAGCTTTATGGTAACACAGTCGCTGCCCTTGGTCACATATTTATATATGTATTTGACACTGGATACTGAGTTCACAACCTCGACGTTTTTGTGGGCGTTGTATTTCAAAGACAGCAGCGGGTTGAAGGGCACAATCCATTGGTTGTTGATCTCGACATCCTGTCCTCACACCTTCTTCTAGTGTGTCTGACCACCTTGGGCTGGTGAACGGCGCCGATAGATTGGGTACGTAGAGTCCGTCACCATTGTATGCTCTACAAAGCGTTTTGGGAAGTTTTTCTCGCATTCCCGTTGTGGAGACATGCATGGTGAATTTTGGTTTAGAGCACCGCACGGCCCATGGATGTTGTTGCATGTGATTATATCATGTAGTTTTGGGTTGATATGAGGATCAGGAATCTCGGCTGACACGATGCGATCAATGTCCTTGGGCTCACGTGGCCTGTCTTCATCGGCAGGTATCAGCAGGATGTGGCAGTGTGGGAGTCCACGTTTCTGATCCTCCTTCATGCCGAAGTAGCCCACCACTTCTCCAAGCATTCCGCTCTTCAGATCTGCCATGAGAGAGTTAAGCCTGAGACTGAAGATGCGTGCAGTTACGTCAGGCCGGTCGCAGGGCTGCTCTTCAGGGAAAAGTGAATTTGTGATCTCTGGCCACTGTGGGTTGCAGGTAAACGTCACAAACAGATCAGGTTTCCCAAGGGATCGGACAATGGCCATAGCATCTTGAAAGGCTTTAGCGTACCATCGAGGAGAGCCATGGATGGATGGTGGTGGGATAATCTTTGTTCCAGGCTGCATCTCTTCTTGGTGATCTATAGCATCCATCAGGCCTTGGTACTTGTTTGCATGGATCGTCTTCTGGTTGTTCCTTGCCCACCGAAGTCTTGACGCTTCAGCCTTGGCATACTGATCGCATGCGTACTGCTGAGTCAGTCGTCAACACCTCATGACCTGATTGAAATTTTGATCTCTGATCTGAAGGTGGAACCTTGCGAACTCACTTGGGGATATAGTGCCTCGGCCTTTTGCATGAGGGATGTCGATCTTGAATCCTTCTTCGCCATGGGGGAACATCAGCACATATTGAAGAGGATCGTAGCTCCGGTGCAGCTCCGTGATGGTTTGAAGTCTACCTTCACACTTATAGAGGATGACATTCAAATGGTCCACATGCTCGCCGGGTATGATGATGGATACCTCACTTGCCTGCGGGAGGTTGTAACATCAGGCATGCTCACCTGAAGGCCGCTTTCTTGCATCCATAACCATTGTGATGTTGTTGTCTGCTTCCATCAACTCAAGGGCAGATTTCAGAGACTGGATGTAGGGATTGTTCTGACGCAGCCAGTCTTGGAGAGTCTTCAGAATGTCAATATTACCGTTGAGCTGTTCATTAAATCGCAGTCGGTTTTCCAGTTTGTCACTGTCATGGAACCATATTTGAGTGAACGTTGGATGCGATTGATCACTTTCTGGCTGGAGTGGTCCATTGCGATGGTAGACTTTACCTTGAAGCTTCACCATGGGGCTCAATCCTAGCATGAAGTGCTCCTTGATTCCAATCAATGCCATGGCCAAGGCATTGTTGAACTGGTGTATCTTCTCAATAAACTCCTTTCGGTCGAACAGAACTTTGAAATCTTCAGGGTAGGTCTCGAGCACATTGATTGCAATTTTGCCCTTCTCACAGCAGAATCCAGGTTGTTTGTCATTCCAGCAGTGGGCCTTGCAGAAGGGGCACTTACGTCCTGTATCATACAGACTTGGCAGTTTGTGACCTTGCTGCTTTGCTGGATAGTCAGCTTTCTCAAAGTGCTGGACATCAAATACTGCTCCAATCCTCCTCTTTTGCGTTAGAGCCACTTTAAGCTGGATTTTCCTAGCGCTCTGGTGTGCAGTTGTGTTACGATCTTGTTCAGAAGATCTGCATTCCTCGAACTGCCTCCGAGACTGGTGTGCAGCTGTGTTACGTCCTTGTTCAGCAGATATGTATTCCTCGGACTGCCTACGAGACTGGTGTGTTGCTGTGTTATGTCCTTGTTCAGCAGATATGTATTCCTCGGACTGCCTCCGAGACTGGTGTGTTGCTGTGTTACGTCTTTGTTCCTGCTTCGGATAGTCCTCGTCTAGCCTAGCCTTCTTTCTTGCAACAGCTTTCTTGGACGTTTTCGTTAATGAAGATTTCCGTTTGGGAGGCATTTGACCGGTTTATCTGAAATGGTACCCACCCAGAAACACATACCAGAGAAAAGAAATCGTTTTGGCAATGGCCTCTCCAATATTCGATGTGTTCACGGTTTGAATTACGCTGAGGTAATGTGAAGGCATTTATAAACGTAATTTCGTAATGTTTTTCGTTTTTATTTTCGTAATCGTTTAATGAACGTTTAATGTTTAAAGAACGTTTAATGAACATAAGAATAATGTTTAATGGTCATTGAATGAATGAATAAATGAATGAATGTCATGAATGTAATGAATAATGCCATGCGTCGCATAGGCAGCAGTGACAATATAAAAGTTGTTTGCCAAGAACTTCAAAGAGAGAAAAGGACCTTTTAGAGAGAAAAGGAACTTTTATCAGCAATGTCGTCTATCCTGAAGTTCTAAGCTGAAGAAAAGGTACAAAATCATTCCATTTTTTTTTCCTAAATAATTTTCCTAAAGAAAAGCATACAGTTGATATCACGATTTCAAACACGATGGAATAATATTTACCGATATGAACAGTGATGTGGTTTTTTTATTGAAATTCTAAAAATACTGTTTAGATTTTGATGATTTGCGTGTGATATGATTTGACGGATGTTTATATAAATCATTTAAATAATCATTTGCGCCTCCCAATTGAAGCCCCGCCTTTAGGGCGGGTACCGTTGCTAGTGGGCGTGTGGGTACACGATCAATGGAGTTTTTTCTGTTTGTTTTCGGAGCCGCACGAGTAGAGGAAAAATGTTGTTCCTGGACCACCCCTATTTCTCCATTCACTTACATGTAAATTTTCCTCTCACCCTTCACTTTTCTTCATTTCCCCTTAACACCTCTATTCCTACCCCCTTGGCCTTATGGACCTTTTACTCTTACTATCAATGTTGTTCAGTCTCTAAACCACTCAAACAATGATCCTACAAATATTTGTTTATGTGTAGGAAATAATTTAATTCTCCTACAACTCCCATCACCATCTAATATATTAACAAAGAAGATGTTTGAGTTTGGTTCTTTATCAAGATATTTTAACTGAGCTAAGATAAAATGATAAACCTCCCTCAATGTTCTTGTTTGAGCGCCTCCAGTGCCACACACCATTTTAAAATTAAAGTACATATTTTCCTGACAACCATCAAAATTTTCCATCCACTCAAAAATATTTCCATCTTTTTCACCCAACTCACCGGTATTTAAATTAATTCTCTTATTTGTTTTGTGAACTTTTTTACCAGTTGCCTTTTCAATAAGACTTATTGATATTTTTCACATTCGTTATGTTTTCCATTTAGATACCAAGGTTGATTACACCTCCACTCTTTAGTCTGGTTAATACTTGGTTCTATCATTTATATAATAGTAAAAAAGGCGGCGGTAGCCCATTAAAATCCCTAACCCCCCTTTTTAACTTATCACTTATATATATTTTAACACTTATAACCATAAGGGAGACTATCAATTCCATTTTCTAAAATAAACCTCTTATCATCAAAAGCCCCAAATGCTTTCTTATTCACCTCTTCTGAATATATGTTTATAACTTCTTATTGAATTAATCTTTCTAAACTCTTCTTTCTTTGTTGTTAAACAATTATAATAATTTTCAAAGTTTATTGTTTCTTTAATAACATTTTTCTTTACACCTTTTAAAAACTTCTTATCAGTGAAACTTATTATCTTATGTGAAACTTCTTATCTTCTTATCTTCTTATCAGTGAAACTTCTTATCTCTTATCTTATGTGAAACTTCTTATCAGTCTTTTCAACGTTATTCATAATGTATTTATAAGCGTAAGCCTTAGACCTCAATCCACAAATTCACTCATAACATTTCCTCCTAATTCATCCTTGAACTTTCCAATCACCTTTTTATTTTTAGAAGAGAACAACTCACTCTCTACTATATTTAATAGTGTCATACTCATAGATATTAATGTCCTCTTTCATGTCTGAATAAACATCGTCAGTATTAATTTTCAAAATAAAACGATCTGTATCCATATAAAGTAGATTTAACATCATTTTGGTATTTCTTCCTCAAGTTATTGTGAAAGTAATCATACAATAATGACTTTGATAAATCAAGAATTGATGTTCCAATATAAATAGGTTTGTCCATTTCAATACTCTCTTTAACCAAATGGATCGCACAAAAGTTCTCAGTAAAGACCTCAGCTCTAATAAAACTCGGTCTGTTAATTAATTTTGATGCTTGTTCCCAAGATGTTGCTAGTCTGATATTTTGTCTTTTCCTTACATTCTCCATAGTCTTACCAAAGACCACATTATTCATCAATTTATAAAAGTCTTTCTCAAAATCTGTTTTTGACTCTGTTCTTTTTTGTGTATTAAAATCAATGTACTCCTTCAGCCAACGACTTTGATTGAACTTTAGAACCCTATGGATCTTCTCTACTCTTAGACCTTTTGATAAATATTGTCGCAAATTTCTTTGGTGTAGAACATAATTTTTCTTGTTATATAATGTAGTAAGTAATTTTTCTGTTGATTCACCTTTTATATCAAACGATCGTTGATAATAATCACTCAACCATTCTTTCTTTGGACTTTCTTTCTCACAAGCCACTGGAAGATCTTTATGTTTATTATGAAGTTCTTCGGGATATTTAAAATCGACCTCAAAATAATAACCAACCTTTGAATCATCCAATTCTTTTTGTGTAGAGATACATACATCTTGTAAAACCTTTTTGTAGTCTTTTTCCTTTACCCATCTAAGTTTTCCATAAGGAAGAGCCTGAGACATTGCCCAGCCATACAGGTTGTTCGCATCATAGTACATCAAGTAAGAACTCTCTTTCATTGAATCATAATTTGGAAGATATTTGTTATTTGCTCTTGCGTATCTGCTCAAGCAGACTTGTGAAATTCCTCCTCTTTTAGCCTTTTCAATCATCAAAAGCATATCAACATCGGTTCTCAAATCCAGAACTTGTTTTGTCATTTTCAACATCGCACTCCAAGCCAATCCAGGCGCTGTGTAATAGTGAACAGGATCCAATCCATATCCAGCTTGACAAACAGATCTAAAAACCTCAAACACATCAGCCAATAAAAGCACATCAGTTTTGAGATACAAATCATGATACTCACCAAGATTCTTGATGTTGTATTTTTCCCAAACATTTTGTGCGTGTGTATAATCTTTATCAGATATATGACTGTTGTTGAATTTGTTATAGAAATTTTCTTTTGAAGGAAGTTGTGTTTCATTGAATCTCTCAAATGAGTCCATATAATCATAGGGGTAAATTCCCTTTTGTGTTAATACATCTTTGTCTGAAAAATACTCAGAAAGACATGGAAACTCTTTTAGATTTTGAACCAAGTTAGCCAATGGACTTGCCATGAATTTAAATGTATCAAGAAATCTGATATGAGTTATAGGAGATGTATGAATTGTTTTTGTGAAAAATGTATTTCTGATCTGTGTTTGGAATTGCTGAAATGTCTCCAGATGTCTTTGAAAGTTCATTAATAAATAGATGCGTATCATAATGAGCATTGTTATGAAGAAAGACAGGAATGAAAGAGGGGAGTTTATAATTAATATTACAACTTTGATGAGCCGGACCTCTATATTTACAAGTGAGATGATGATGATCTCTAACCTTTAGGCCTTCACCAAAATTTTTTCTCACAAATATGACAGACATTGTTTTTTCTAAATTCCCTTTTCTCTTCACTCGTCAAGGACATTGGTTTATTGGTTTCTCTCATTATCTTGGTTAATCGAACACAGTCTTTTTCTAATCATTTCACAAACTCCTCTGGGGGCATTTGAGCCTCTACACTCCTCTACCTTGTTATATTCATCACCAACGGATGATTTGATATAATAACAAAAACCACAAGGAGTATGTTTTTGATATTTATTTGTGTATGATTCTTTTGGATCTGGCGAAGCAGTATCTATTTTTTCTAGAATACTTTCAAAATCAGCATATATAACAAATGGATGTTTTGTTGTTTTCTTTTCATAATTGAATGAGATATTTGAGCCTTGTTTAGGCATATTGATTACCGTTGATTTATGATCACAATAATTTGAATGTTTATCTAATCTTTCTTGTGAATTGAAGAAGTTAAGGCAACGCATACAAATATATATTTTATTTGTTCTTTTACATACTTTTGGTTTTATTAATTTTGTAATATCTTTGATGTATGTATAATGTGAATTTTCCTCTGAATTAAAATATAGAAGATTAATATAAGTTTGATCTTTTTTATAATTTTCAGAAAGTTTTAAAACCAGAACGTTGTTTGTTTCTGTTAGACCATAAACATTAACTGATAAATTATTCATCTTTTCAAATTTAGGAATATCATTTAATGATATTCTGCACATCGTAAGAGGCGACCAAGGGTTTGCGTCAGGAAGGGCATCCGGCCATAAAAACATTACCTCAAACAGGGAACCATGATTGTCATGGGACCCGCAAGGCTAACCCCCGCTCTAGCAGGGAAAATGGCCTTAAAACGATCATTCATTCATTCCTTCATTTAATGTCATTGGAAAATTTAGATCTTTTGTATTCAACGTATTCTCATATTTTTTATAATGAGATGCTCTTTCAACATGACTATCTTGTGGATGTAGATGTGCTAGAATAGACCAGAGAAAACATTTATTGTCTTTATTTTTAATATTAATAACTGCTTTTCTATTTTTGATAACACTAGGTAAATCAATGTAAGAAGAAGCTTTTAGAGGATCTGATTTAAGAATATGAATGTCAATGAAAATAATTTTTCCTATATTGAATCCACTTCCTATGATTGAATTATCCACATCTTGCTCTTGTTTAATAAGTTCATCATAGACTCCTTTTGTTTTAAAATCTTGATATGATGATATAAAGTATGGCTCAGTTCTCATGTATGGTGTATCTATAACTCCTCCATCTTTTGACATTTCTAATTTTACTCCCATATGAAGTTTAATTGGTTTTATTTATTTTAGTGTTTTTTCAATCAACGTTTGAACTGCAGGTTTGACTATTTCTACAGCATCAACTATAGACTTTGGTTCAGGAGGTTTGAAGTTAAAGACTCTTATTTTAATATGTCCTTTGAAAGCACCATCAGAATTTTTAGTTGTGATAAAATTTGATAAATGTAGTTTGTTTTAAGATGTATTTCGAAGCGTTTCTTGAGGATATTTTTTATTACAGACAGAACAGTGTTTTGTTTCCTTCTGAATAGGAGCTAGTAGGTGAAGTAGATTAAATGTGTGTTTGTTAGTTTTAAGGTGTCTTTTGTATTGTTTATATTCTTGTTCACAAACGTCGCAATAATCCATATTTATATAGCAAAATTATACTTAAAGTAAAACACCTTTTTAGAGGCTTTTTTAAAGATGAAACTGTGCTTAAAGTAAAACACTTAGAGAAGAAACTGTGCTCAGAAGAAAGTGCTTTTTACAGGCTTTTTATATACAGACTTGGCATTTAATATGGAATTTTTTTTTGTGGGGGTGAACTTACTTTTCAAGATGTCTTAGAACCAAAAGTTCATGGAATTATGTTGAAATTATTCTAGATTTTGTTAATGTGACCTTTAAAAGAAACAAAAACCACATTTGACATTTCAAAACAAATAAATTGATCCTTCAAAGTGATGTAAACTGATATCAAACTCAATTCATGGACAGTACTGTTAAACTTCTGTACGTTTTCCAGAAGTATCTCTTTATTTTTCACATTAGCCAAAAAATTATTTAACAAAAACAAAAGTTAAATTACGACTGGGATTACGGACAGTAAAATTACAGTTCAGTACTTCGTGTAACCGCCACGAGCATTCAGGAGAGCACGTACACGTCGAGGCATGCTGTCCACGAGATTTGCCAAGGTTTGGACAGGAATCGCTTGCCATGCAGTGACAATAGCCTGCTGCAATTCACACACAGAGGTCGGCTGCTTGTCCAAGTGGTCGATTTGATGCGTTAATTCTGCCCACAAGTTCTCTATCGGATTCATATCCGGGGACATGGCAGGCCACTCCATATGCTCTACACCACGGTCAGCAAGAAAGTGTTGGATCATGCGAGCACAATGAGGCCATGCATTGTCATCTTGGAAGACAAAGTTTCCTCGAAAGGCTGCACGAGCAAATGGAAGCAATGTTTCTTCCAGAATGGCCCTGTACTTGAACTGGTTCAGGTTTCCATTCAGAACAACCAGGTCAGTTTTGCCCCCTGCATGAAAAGCAGCCGGAACGGTCACCCCACCACCTCCAGCTTGGACTCTTAGCACTATACAATCTTCGTTGTGGGCTTCATGCACTTGTCTGCACACTCGGACATGGCCATCTTGACGATAGACCAGAAATCTAGACTCGTCACTGAAGGTCACGTGATTCCAGTGTCCTGGCTGCCATTGACGGTGCTCTCTGGCCCACTGCAATCGGCGCTGGCTGTGTTGTCTGGTCAGGCGTGGCTTTCTCAGGGGACGCCTGGCATGATAGCCTGCTTGAACCAGTCATTGGTTGACTAGCCTTCTGGATACAGGCACATTTGTCAGTTGCTGCCACTCAGCCCTAAGCCGATTAGCTGACTTGGTATGGCCATTGCGGACTAACCGGTGCAGCTGGCGATCATCCCTCCTTGTGGTTCTTCGTGGACATCCTGGCCTCGGTATTGGAGTAGGGACACCCCTCTGAGCATTTCGTTTCAGGATCTTTGACACCTGACCTTGAGTGATGCCATACTGCCGAGCAATAGCACGCTGTTTCATGCCGTAATTTCGTAAAGCCACCACTCCATGACAAACAGCATTGTCGAGTTGACAGACCATCTCCAGAGGAAGCGGCAATAACTTTTGGAGACGTGCAGCAGTTGTTTTCCACTAATACAGAACGCAACAACCCTTGTATACCCGACTGTGAAGCCAATCATCAAATGCACCTGTCCATACATTTTGCCACGCCACCTGTGATATAATCCTGTTGTTGACTTCTTGCTGCGACAGACAATCTGTGACATGGTTCTTTTAACAAATAAATCACCAAAGTGTAAAAGAAGCTCACCAGATTGATATACTGAGTTAAGAAAGTAAACCCAAGTCAAGAAAAAAAAATATTCCATATTAAATGCCAAGTCTGTATGAAACTATACTTAAAGTAAAACACCTTTTTACAGGTATACTAAAAGTAAAGTGCTTTTTAATCACTAAACTCAACACTAAAATCATCATCATCAATACCATCACAAAATTCAACAATAAAATCATCATCAATAAAGCTACCATCACAAAATTCAACAATAAGATCATCATCAATAAAGCTACTCTCATACAAGTACACTGAATCACTATCACTCAATGAATCACTATCACCCAATGAAATAGTAAAATCTTCTGAGTCTAATGAAATAGTAAAATCTTCCGGGTTCATTGAAATACTATCAGTCAATGAATCATTATCATCACTATCATCCAAGCATGATGTAATAGTTAAATCTTCCGAGTCCATTGAAATACTATCACTCAATGAATCACTAAAATCACTATCACTCAATGAATCACTAAAATCTTCGCTACTGTACATATTTAATTAGTGGAAAAACCTTACCATCTATATCAATATGCTTTTTCATTAACGGATTCAATCTCTACATTTTTAATATCGAAAATTATCTTAAAATAATCTAATTTTCATAGAACGAAATGACATTTCACCAGAAATATTAACATCATTCATTTTACTTAGATCTACACACTTTGGATTATTAAAGGAAATACAAATTTCTCCACGTGTATTGTTGATGGTCTATCATTTATTTTAAAAGCCCTACTCATATCGCGTCCGATCACTTTTTCAAGCTTTGAATAAATTGCCAGGAGTAGAGGAGAAACCTTTGTTCGATATACTTTAATAGATGTCTTTCCAGGCATAATTAGAGCTCTTCCTTTAAATGAAATAGAGGGGCTCATGTTATTTTACATTATCGGTTTTATCAAATTATTTCCATATTTATCTTTGTTCAATTTAACATCTTTGACATATTTTTCTATGTCTTTCACCGAAGTAGAAATTGATTGAAATTTGTCTGTTGTATTTTGAAACATTGTATTTATTAGCGTTTAGTTTAAGTAAAAATTTACTGTTTAAATATGATAAATTCTGAAGGAGATTTAGAATTTCCAGACTCTCCATATGATAATTTAGAAATCTGCTGCTGTTGTGATAGAATAGGGCTTAATAATGAGGATTCATATAAACAATGTATTTTCTGTGATTTAATTTTAATTAATGATAATAAAAAATATAAAAAAATATATAACTTTTTTAAATTAGAAGCAAAAATGAAATACTTTACAAGATTAATAAGAAAGATGATTGTTAAGTATTATGATGATAATACACCATTTCTTACAAGGGAAGAGACTTTGTTTTGAGGAAATGTATAGGGGTTTAATGATATTTATTATTCAAAATATTTTTTAATGGAAATGTTAATACAAGATACAAAATAAATAAAATAATGAATTATTTTGAAATTAAACCTGAACTCAGGATAAAATATAGAGTTTCTAAAAAAGCTCAAAAAAAGTTAGATCTCATTTAAAAAAAATATATAAATGAATGATTTTTTACCCGTTTGGGAAAATAAGATAAAATTGAATAACCATAAAAATCTTCCAAATTCATTGAGATGTCTAATAGTTGGTTCAAGTGGATGCAGAAAAACCTGTTTGCTTTTAAAGATGCTCCTTAGTCCTAATTTTTTCGATTATGATAATTTAATAATTTTTACGAAGTCAAGTTTTCAACCTGAGTATCAACTACTCTCACAGGGTTTTAATGCGGGTCTTAACAAGGAAGACATTATCGGTTTATTTAAACTTCAAAACAAACTAAATGATTATAATATTGAAGATATAATACAATTATTTTGTGATACACAGAAATCAAAACCGAAACCAAAACCCATAACTTGTATTCTCAGTGATAATACGGATGATATACCTTCACCTCAAGATTTAGATAAATCAAAAAAGAATCTTGTTATCTTTGATGATTGTGTTAATGAGAGAAACCAAACAGCAATGGATAGCTACTATACAAGAGGGAGACATTCTTCTTGTAATTGTATTTATCTTAGTCAGTCATATTTTCAACTCCCTCAGCGCTCAATAAGAAACAATGCTAATACTTTTATTTTATTTAAGTTAAATTCAATAGATACATATAATTTTTGCAGAGATAATTGTTCTACATTATGTAGTAAGAAGGAATTTGAAAATTATATGAAACACAAGATTGGAAAATATAAATATATTGTTGTGAAACAAGATGAGATATTAAAGGATGTATTTTTATTTCAAAGATAATTACATATATAAATGACAACAATTATTATTAATCTTGTGGGTAAATCTGCTTCTGGAAAGAACTTCCATAAATCTAAACTCTTGAATAGTAAAAATGAAAAGATTGTAAGTTTTTTTTTTTAAACACCCTATGGTTCGTTTTGTAGGTACCACAACCAGAGCAATGCGACCAGGAGAAGTAGAAGGTGAAGATTATTACTACATTTCAATGGAGGAACATATGCGATTGAGGAACGAAGGTCAAATATTTGAGCAGGTCTCTCTTGGTTCTACAAAATATTCACATTGTAAGAGTGAGTTAAATAAAGTAAAATCTAACGGTTTTGGGATTTTAGAAACTAATCCTGAAGGAATGAGACAAATTATTAAACATTTGCGTGGTGATGGAGTTAAGATTTTATCATTCGGTTTTGATATCGATGAGGAGATTCAACGCAAACATATGAAAAGCAGAGATACAAGTATTAGTGAAGAAGAAATAACAACTCATATTAATACTTATAAAGAATTTGATGAAATATTTAAAGAAAAGGATTTATTTCAACACATTTACTATAATGACGAAGAAAAGGAAAATTTTCCCATTGACCTATACAATTCATTAAATGATATCTTTCAATAAATAAATACAGAAGATGAATACCGAAGAAAGAGCAAGAAAGTTTAAGGAACATCAAGAGTTGGTGTCAAAAGTTGTAAAGCAACAGGAAGACATAAAGAATAAAAGGAGACAGAAACTGACGGGTGAAGAAGCCTTTGAAAGAAAACAAGAGAAATTTTTTAAACCACTTTTAAAAACTTAACAAATGATATCACCTACAGTTCCCACGATAGAATTTACTCCAAAAAAACTTAAAATGCTCAAAGATTTTAGTCAAATGACAGAGCAAGAACTTCGAGAATTAGAATATGATGATGAAGGATTATTTTGGCAATTTGAGGAGGTAAATCAACCCCATAATTATGTTGTGAAGGCTCTTCAAAATAATGAATATTTAACGAATTCAAAAACCATAGCAGGTCTCATTCCAATAGAAGAACAAGCAGTATTCATTCTTGTTGTAGAAAAGGTATTGATACATAATGATCACTTAATGTTTTTGAGTTTAACTCAACCAAATGTTGAATTAACTCCAAGATTAATGTTTCTTCTCACAAAAGATGGATATACTAATTCAAAATATTTTGAGGAACCGCTTGATATGGAAAATGCAGAAGATAGGGTATATATTGATTTACTAAACTCACTTGATTATGGATTTTCTGTTGCTGGTAAAAGTAAGAAGAATGAGAAGGAGAAACATATTATTGATGCTTTAAGTAAGCTTGGTTTGGGTGTCAGCTTTCTTCCAAATGACCCTTCACAATTAGTTAATAGGCTATTATTGTTGCTAGGTAGTAAGACGGCTGGAAACAACAATTGTTTTCATGAAGCCTCAGCCATTTTAGATCAGTTGATGAACATGAAAATAATTAATAAATGTCAATGCAAAGATATTTTATTACATATTAAATAAGAATGAGAAGCACAATCCTGAGTTTTAATTTCACAACGAACGACCACACAGCTTCATTCCCTTACCCACTACAACTTAACCCCACAAAACAATATGAGGCTTCTTTGTTGTCAATGGAGACTTACAATACCCTTTTTAATATGACAGAGAAAAACAACAAGTTTAGTTATAATCCAGGAAGTGGATATAAAACTATAACCGTTTCACCCGGAGCTTACGAGATTTCTCAAATATCTTCTGAAGTCTCTCGCCTTATGAAAGAACAAGGTGATGAACCAAAAAATATTGTAATAGATATTCAAAAACACACTTCAAAATCAACTATTAAACTTAAAAATAATTATAAAGTTGATTTCACGATTGAAAAATCGTTTAGAGAGCTATTGGGTTTCTCTTCAAAAAAGATTGAAACTAAAGGGACGTTTTACAGTGATAATGTCATTCAAATATCCTCCAGTATAAATTCGGTATTAATTAATTGTGATTTGATTGATGGTGCTTACAACGATGGAATAAGAACAAATGCAATATTTTCATTCAGTGCATACTCAACCCCGATTGGTTATAAATTTAATATGGAACCAAAAAATCTTGTCTATTTACCTGTGTCAGGAAAAACCATATACAGAGTAAATTTTAGGATAACTGATCAAGATAATCGTATGATCTCCTTTAATGAAGAAATTATATCCATCAGAATTCACCTACATGAAGTTTTTCAATAAATAAATAATGGTTATTGTGAGGAAACACGAGTTGGGAAAATATAAAATAATTACAGGGGATGGGATGTTCCTTTCACCATACTATAAGGGTGAAGGTATGTTTCTTGGTAGAGCATACAATAAACCGAAGAGACAACGGGGTGTGGGGCATCAATTTAGAAATAAAGGAGATGGGATAATTGATACTCTAATGGGTATTGGTTCAACCATTCTTAAACATAAAGACCTAATTGGTTCAACTGCTTCTGCCATGGGCTCAGTTGCGGGTGCTATAAAGAGTATAAAAGATGCTCAAAAGGAGTCTCATAAATTACAATCAATCAAAGAAATTAAAAAAGGTAAAACTCAACTATCTTCACAAGAACGACAAAAAATCATTAAAATACTTGGGTCAGGGTTTCAACGATTTTAATGCTATATAAATACAAGTATGGAAGCGATTGATAGTATCTATGATTTGGATGATACGATTATCATTTTAAACTCCACTAAAAAGGAAGACTATTTTAAGGTAAATGCTATGACAGGAACAGACTGGAATTCAAATGGAACAAAAAGTTTTGAAATAAATAATCAACAAACTTACTTGAATCTAGCTGATAGTTTCTTGCTGTGTAAATTTAATTCACTAAGGCTGCGAATAATACTAATGCTACACTCGTAAATGATTTTTCTGGCAAATGTTTGATAGTGTCCGCCTGTATATTGGAACACAAGAGGTTGAAGCGATTGAATATGTCTCTGCTACATCTGAAATGATGAAATTTACACTATATTCGTTTAGTGATAGAATGGGTAAGGGAGCTGTTGAAGGTTTTATTCCTGATATGTCAACGGGAACAAATGCTGACCCTGGTTATAGTCAAAGGAAGGCAATGTATAATGATGAAACAAAAGCAGTGAATAGTTTTACCGCAGCAGTCCCTCTTAAAGGTATATTTGGATTTTGTGATTATGATAAAGTTTTGTATGGGCTTAAAATTAGATTTCAACTACAAAGGAATGATAATGTAAATAGGTTGCTTTTTGGGGTTGAAAATGCTTTTGGTGAAAATAATAAATTTGTTATTAATGATTTGTGTTGGTATATTAGTGAATATACTCCTAATCTTAAAATGGAAGAGATGTTGAATAGAAGACTTAACTCAAAGACCCAGCTAAATGTATCATACCTTAAAAGAAGATGTCAACACCTTAAACTGGAACACACTACCTACACTTGGAATTTGGGTGTTCTTCAAGGAAAGCCACGATACCTATGGTTCATTTTTTTTTAAACCAGATGGAGATGAAGGTACTGATAAGAATAATGCGCTGGGTGATAATGCTAAGGTGAAACAACTTCGGGTTTCTCTTGATGGCACATTTTATCCGCGAGATAAATTGGAAATTGATTGGGAAAAAAATGATTATGCGGAAGCCTACAAGTCTTACCAAAATGTGTGTGAAAGCAACGGTAATAATGATCCTATTTTGGATATGGTTGCCTTTCAAAAACTTTATATGATCTATGCAATTGACCTGAGTTCTCACAAAGAAACTATAAAGTCTAATAGAGTGGATACTTCTCTATACATTGAAAGAGGGGAGAGTGAAGAGGTTGATACATATTGTTTGCTTTTGGAATAAATAGAATTACAGATTAATACAGATAATGGTGTTATGATTAATATCACATAGATTTTTTCTCATAAATAAATGAGTAGGAAAGAACCAACTGGGGTATATGTTAATCAAATCAATCTTAATAAACTAACATCTTGTATTCAAAATCAAAAGCCTTGTATTATTAATGTTAATACAATTCAAAGAAAAGGAGCAGCAAGAATTGATGTTTTACTCTCAAGAGAGCAGGTAAAAACACTAAATGATGCTGGATCACTTAAAATTAAAATGACAAAACCTATGTTAAATAAATATTCAACAAGGGAAAAGAGTGGAGGATTTCTTCCATTTCTAATACCTTTATTTGATGGTTTAAGTGCGGCGGGAGCCTTGAAGGGAGGTATTTCGGCTGTGGTAAAAACCGCCAATGAAAGGAAGGCACAACTAAAAGCTCAAAAAGAATTGGAAAGACATAACAAGGAGTGGGAGAAACAAATTAGTGGAAATGGTGTAATTGTGGATTTTGCTCAAAAACTTGAAAGTCGACCTGATAAAGCTAGATTGTTGGTTGGAGATATGCTTGCCTCTTGCTCATGCAGGTGTTAAACTAACTAAAAGGGGTAATGGGTTCTATCTTTCTCATAAATAAATGGATAAATGGTTTAAACAACTTGGAAAGAATACAACATCAAATGTAGAACTTGCTAAATATTGTAAAAAAAACTAAAAATTGATAATGTGGTAATCTGTATGAGAGATGAATTAACAAAGTTGTCCAAGAATACAAAGAATATTATTATGAATTTAGACACACAGAATGGTTCTCATTGGGTTTGTATTCATAATAGTCAGGATAAATATTATTTTGATAGTTATGGTATGCCACCACCTGTTGAAGTAATACAATTCTTACAGAATGGTGTTTATCAAACATTTCAAGTTCAAGAAATTAATTCTAAATGTTGTGGTCAATTATGTTTATATGTATTATTTCAACTCAACAATAAATAAAAAAATTATGATGTCATTTTAAATCTAATATAAATGACTTATGTTGGAAAAGATGGTTCTATCTTTGGAGAATCCCCTCAGGATATTGATTTATCAAATTATTATACAAAGGCACAGGCTGAATGACAAAAATATAGTATAAATAAAAATATTAATATGAAGAATACTTATAAATTAATCAATTATCCAGGTCCTACTGATGTGAATGACTTGGTGAGATTAAGTGATTTATCACAATATATATTCCAAAAGAAAAAAGCACGTTTTGTTGAACACGTAAAATTTACAACCACAACACCTGGTTATACAGACCTTACACCTTTCCTCATTAAATTTAACTATCTGCTTGCAATTGAATTTTATAAAGAAGGAGATATAGTTAATATGCGAATAGATAAGTGGGGGTATGATATGCCTGATTTAGGGTATAATTGGTTTTTTTCAATAAACTTAGAAGACCTACATGATTTTAATCAGTTTCGTAAAGAGGAATATTATCTGTTTGGTGAGGAAAAGGAGTTATGTGGAAGTACAATTAGCAAACAACAAATACATGAGTTAGGAAATAAAAAAATATATGATAGCATAGCGATGGTTTGTATGACAAAGAAGGAAGGTAATGAGATAAAGATAGAAAGCCGAGGAATACAAACCGATTTGGTAGTGGGAAGATGGGGTGGTATTACCTGTCATAATATTAATCTCACATATATTTCTGATGCATAAATGGCAGGAAGAAGACAACAAGAGAATTATAATTTTTGTATTCAGGGATACCTGCAAGAAAAGGGTGCTCGGTTTTACATACCTTATGAATTGGAACATATACATGGGAATTTTGTAATAAAAAACTGGCCTTATACTGAATGAATGAATGAATGATCGTTTTAAGGCCATTTTCTCCGCGAGAGCAGGGATTAGCCTGGCGGGCCCCATGACAATCATGGTTCCCTGTTTGAGGCAATGTTTTTATTGCCGGATGCCCTTCCTGACGCCAACCCTTGGTCGCCTCTTACGATGCGCAGGGATACGGTGTACCTATTCTAAACCGGGGTACATACTGTGATCATTCATCCCAGCAAGCTGGTACTCAATTTGCCAACCTCGGAAGGATGACAGGCTGAGTCAACCCCCCTGGCGTTAATTCAGCGATCGACCGGGATTCAAACCCAGGATCCTAGGATCCCAAGCCAGCACCCTAACCGCTAAGCCAACACCAGGCAACTACCAGCCAACACCAGGCTACTTATGCTGATATTGCTAAACCCACAAATAGAGACTTGATTAAAATATTAAATAAAAATGAACTTTTCAAAGTTATGAAATATAAAACTCTTTTAGAAATCATCAACAAATCTTATTGGCATCCTGTTATGAGAAAAATAATTATAGATACAAGAATATCTCAAAATCCAGATAAATATATGTATGATATTCTTTGGGGCTCAAACTCATGTGTAGCAAGGGATGAGGAAGGAGTTGAAGAAGAGAGGGAGGAAAGAGAGAAAAAGGAGAGGAGGAGAGGGAGGAAAGTGAGAAAAAGGAGAGAGAGGAAAGAGCGAGGGAGGAAAAATATAAAAAGATGGAAATCAGTGAGATTAATAAAAGATTGAAGGTATTACAGCAAATAAATCAAACTCAACGCACTGAGGAGGATAATACAGAAATGAAAAGTCTAAGGGAAATATTATTTTCAAGAATAACGACGTCAATGTCTTCACTTTCAGGGAGGAGATTTAAACGAGAAAGTGGGGATAAAGAAGAAGAAGAAGAAGGAAAAAATTATGTGGTTGATGATGTTGGTGTTATTGACTTTAGTTCTTTTTATGTGTAAATAAATGGAGGAGAGAGTGAAGGCATTCCTAAGGATTCTTTATGTTTTAAAAATCAAGATAGAAATGTATATGTTGAAAACCCAAAAGGCTTTGGCACTATGTCGGACTTTTTCGAATGAATAAATGAGTTATTGTGTTAAGTGTAAAAATAAAAATAATACGAAAAATATATCGTATGTTAAAGGTAAAAATAATAGAGTTTATGAAAAGGGGATATGTTTAGTGTGTGGTTCTAAAAAGTGTCAATTCATTTCTCAGCATAAAAGTGGGCGAGATATCCAAAAGTTTTTGTCAGGGAGCAAATTTACAACAACTAGAATTCCAGGGGAATTACACCATCCAGGGTATTCTTTCTGTGGTCCAGGAACAATCTTGGATAAAAGATGATATGAGGCTGACAATCCTAAACCTTGGTCTAAACCTATAAATAGGGTTGATGAAGTGTGTATGAAGCATGGTATTGCTTATGGGAATACCACTACATTGGATTAAAAACATGAAGCAGACAGAGAAATGTTGTATAATTTGTCTTTGATACGAAATCCTACATTGAGAGAGAAAGTTGATAGGTTTATTGTGAAAAAAATGATAAGTGCCAAATTGAAACTTGGTCTTGGTTATTCACCCTCAAAAAACTATTAGGCTCTAATGATGTCAACAAGACTGAGGAGCTTTTGGCTGATGAATTACATAAACCTATAATCACAAAGTTTAAAAGAAGGAAAGTTTATTCAAAAGGCACCGACCACATCTGGTCCGCTGATTTAATTGAATTGAATGATGATAGGGGGTATAGGTATGCTTTAACCGTTATTGATTTGAGGAGTAGATATGCTTGGGTTGTTCCTTTGAAAAACAAAAGGGGTAATACTCTTATGTTGGCTTCCAGTGGAATATTTAGTAAAAGTAAAATAAAACCAAAGAAGTTATGGACTGACGAGGGAACAGAGTTCTAGAACAAAATATTTATGAAATTTCTTAAGGGGGAGGGTATTAAATTATACAGCACCTTTAATGAAGGAAAGGCAGTTGTTATTGAGCGTTTTAATCGTACTTTGAAAGAGAGACTATCTAAAAAATTCACACAACTCGGTTCTTAACAATGGGTATATTTAATTCAGGATATTGTAGATAATTACAATAATACAGTTCATTCATCAACAAAATCAAAACCATCGGAAACATTTACAAAATTAGAATATGAAAAGGAGATTAATTTGAGAAAACCCAAGTTCAAAGTTGGTGATATTGTAAGAATATACAGATGGAAAAGCCATTTTGAGAAAGGTTATCCAAAAAAATGGACTGATGAATTATTTAAAATCGTTGATGTAATGGATACAGTCCCTTGGACCTACAAATTATATGATGTATATGGGGAAGAAATCTTGGGTTCATTTTATTCACAAAAATTACAAAAAACACAAGTAAGCAGATAATACCCTTGAAAACAATACACCAGGGTGTGGTATTAAAAATAATAAATACATAATAAAATGTAATGGGGAAACGTTCTTGAGATCTGTGAACTCCAAACACAGAATCCCTCAACTTTTCAGTTGGGGCTTAACTTTTGTGTGTGTGTGTGTGTGTAATGTGGATACGTTCTTGAGATCTGTGAACCCCAAACACAGAATCACTCAACTTTTCAGTCGGGGCTTAACTTTTGTGTGTGTGAGTGAGTCATAATAATATACAAATCCTAACCCAATCCCATCCCTAACCCAACCCCATCCCTAACCCAACCCATCCCTAACCCTCACATTCAAAATCCCAACCCTAACCCAACCCTAACCCATCCCTAACCCAACCCTAACCCATCCCTAACCCAACCCATCCCTAACCCAACCACATCCCTAACCCAACCCATCCCTAACCCTCACATTCAAAATCCTAACCAAACCCCATCCCTAACCCAACCCATCCCTAACCCTCACATTCAAAATCCCAACCCTAACCCATCCCTAACCCAACCCATCCCTAACCCAACCACATCCCTAACCCAATCCAACCACATCCCTAACCCAACCCATCCCTAACCCTCACATTCAATATCCCAACCCTAACCCAAACCCCAACCCAACCCTAACCCTCACATTCAAAATCCCAACCCCAACCCCAACATAATCTTTTTTAAATTCTTTTTTTAAAATACATATTTCATTTTTTTTTTCCTCTTCCATCAATTCTGTCTTTCAAGGCTTTCAAGTTTGAAGAAGTAGAAATGGGAAGAAAGAATTTTCCAGCATTTTCTTCCTCAAACCATCTTGATATTGCTTAAATCAAGCGTCATTAAACAAAGAACATTGTTCATTGCTTTAGAATCCAAAGAGTCTCCAAGATGGACCCCACAGGTAGAGTCTCCAAAATAAAACCAACTTTCCAAGTTCCCAAGGTATAACCACATTCCTGTTGAGCCTCCAAGATAGGTATCACATTGTGAGTCATCAAAACAAAATCCCCATTCCGAGTCTCCAAAAATATAACCATCTTTCCAAGTCTCCAAGGTAGAACCACAATTTTCCCAATTTTTTAGGGTTTCTGTGATGAGTCTCACATTGTATAACTGTGGACCATCAGGGAGAACTCCCGTTTCCCAATTTTTTTTAGGGTTTCTGTGATGAGTCTCACATAGTATAACTGCGGACCATCAGGGAGAATTCCCGTTTCCCAATTTTTTAGGGTTCCTGTGATGAGTCTCACATAGTATAACTGCGGACCATCAGGGAGAACTCCCGTTTCCCAATTTTCATAAATTTGTGGGTCTCCAATGTATAACTTGTATTCTGGCTCATCAAGGTAGAACTTGTTCAGTGGGTTTTGTTTTGATAACTCACAATAAGTATCATCATGGTAAAACTCTTTTTCAGGATTTTGTGGATCTCCAAGGTATAACTCTTTGGCTGGGTCATCAAGGTAGAACTCGTTCTGTGGGTCTTGGTTGTTCAAAATGTCTTCAAACAAAAAAATAACTTCATCCTAAGTTGTGTTGAAAGCAGAATTTTCATTTCGTATCTCAGATGCAATTTCCTGTGAGAGAAAATAACAATGTATTAATTTAATACAATATTTTTATTTGTAGAAATCAAGCTCTATGAATATTAGAATAAACTTTGTTAACTCTTACAGGAGTCTCATCTAAAAAAAATTAATTAATTAATTAAATAAATAAATAAATAAACAAACTTACTTCCATTGATAAGAGATTCGAGTCCAGTTCATCAATCTGAAGGTTGAGCTCCACACAGGTAGTAGGACTCCAAGGAATAGCAAAGTTATCCCATTCCATTTCAGCACAGTAGTCCATTCTCAAGAGAAGCAGAAAGCATGTTTTAAAAAGCCTGTGTGGTCGGTGCCTTTTATAAGAAGGGCTGGGTGTGTGTCATTTCCTGTGGAAATTCCCTGGGCATGTCTTAACTGGAAATGATGTAATGTCTTAACTGAAAATGATGCAATGCTGGAGAGTTTATAAAGTGGGTGGGACTTAACAAACCCTAACCCACAATGTATTAATTTAATACAATATTTTTATTTGTAGAAATCAAGCTCTATGAATATTTAAAAAAACTTTGTTAACTCTTACACGAGTCTCATCTAAAAATAAAAAAAAATAAAAAAAATTAAACGTTCTCACCCCCCTAAGGTGGGGCTTAGCAAAAGTGGGCGGGGCTTAACAAAAAGTGGGCGGGGCTTAACAAAAAGTGGACAGAGCCTACCAAAAAGTGGGTGGCACTGAAGGTGCTCAAACAAGAACATTGAGGGAGGTTTATCATTTTATTTTAGCTCAGTTAAAATATCTTGATAAAGAACCAAACTCAAACATCTTCTTTGTTAATATATTAGATGGTGATGGGAGTTGTAGGAGAATTAAATTATTTCCTACACATAAACAAATATTTGTAGGATCATTGTTTGAGTGGTTTAGAGACTGAACAACATTGATAGTAAGAGTAAAAGGTCCATAAGGCCAAGGGGGTAGGAATAGAGGTGTTAAGGGGAAATGAAGAAAAGTGAGGGTGAGATGAAATTTTACATGTAAGTGAATGGAGAAATAGTTCAGGAACAACATTTTTCCTCTACTTGCACGTTTATATAGGAAGAGTTTGTCAGGAGTCGATCTACTCTCTCCTGGTACGTAGAATTTCAACAAAAGCCACATCACTGTTCATATCAGTAAATATTATTCCATCATGTTTGGAAAAACTGGAATATTGGAAAAATTGGAAAAACAATACAGCCTATTTTACTCCAAGAGGTCCCAGGAATACCCACCCAAAATATAGTTGCGATCGGTTCAGCCATTTTTGCGGTACCTTTGAACGGATGGACGGACATTTGGTGAATTATAGTAAGATACTGTTTAGGTTTTGATGAGAATTATGTACCTGCCGCAAATGCGGAAGTGGACAGATGACGGCAATGCTCGGGTTTGATAATATCCCAATACAAACGTCATTCAATCGTAATGTTAAATCGTTAAATGTTAATCATGTTAATCGTTTTGTTAAAGTATCAATTGATGATTGGAATTGTGTGAATACAATTACGATTTTGAATTCGTAATTGTGTTCACCCAACCGTACGGAACTTCACATCAGGATTTAAATATTTGTTTATGTCACAAATGTTGTGAAAAGTTTATTTTTTATATTAATGCTATTTAATTTGTGATTGGAGTGATGCTGTTTGGAATGAAAAAAGAGATATCGAGTTCAAGTGAATGACGAAATGCCATGATGGTTTCTACTTTCTAAACATGAAATTCACACCATATGCAGATTCGCCATTGACTGGGTATGGAACAAACGGCCCATTTGTTTGCGAACAGGTACGTTTTTCATGGAAGTCCTTCACGAACCTGCTGTCCATGTCTGACGTGCGACTAAAGTTGCTACAGGAATGTGGGATTTATTGGTTTCATGCTTTAGCATTCGCCATTTCTGCATTGTCTGTTTGCTTCTGGCCTCCCACCTGTGCGTTGCACGGGTACCTCCCTAGTCAATTTTAATCGGAAAAATCATCACTTTACATCCTGTTATCTTGACAATTAAATAGCAATTACATAGTGTGTCACTGAATTGGGAAAGCATCTATTTTTGAGGTCAAAATATCAAAGGTCAACTCAAGGTCAAACTTCTAAAATCATCAATTTTCATCTGAAAAATCATCACTTTACATCTTATTAACTTGCAAATGAAATAGCAATTACATTGTGCGTCACTGAATTGGGAAAGCATCTAATTTTGAGGTCAAAAGGTCAAAGGTCATCTCTAGGTCAAACTTCTAAACTCATCAATTTTCATCTGCAAAATCATCACTTTACATCCTATTAACTTGAAAATTAAATAGTAATTACATAGTGCATCACTGAATTGGGAAAGCATCTATTTTTGAGGTCAAAATATCAAAGGTAAACTCAAGGTCCAACTTCTAAAATCATCAATGAAAAATAATCAATTAACAGTCGATTGACCCAAGCTTTGATTCATTAAGATTGTCAATTTAAATCTTAATGAAATAGACAATTTGATGTATCCATGGCAACTCTTTTTTGTTGGGGGGAGGGGGGGATTTTGCAAGTTGCGCTCTGCATGACGTCCTTTGTGTTTATTTTGTTATCACGTCTCAATTCATATAATTAATAAATTTCCTACTGGACTCATACTTTTGCATCCTGCTATATATGAATGCTGCCTTTGGGAAATCTGCTCGTCATTTAAGTAGATTACCCTAGAAACCTGTGGTGAACAGATTAAAGGGCTTTGTGCCAGATTACATCAAATGCTCAGGAAATGGATAGCGATAAGCTCCAGGATTTCCACACATTTTGAAGAGATCGAAGGATTGAGCCGAGTGTAGAGAGTGTGTCACAGTCAATCACAGGCCCTGAAACCAGAACAGCCCAAAAAAAATTCCAATAAATTAGTTTCGAAGAAATTTGGGGATGCTTCCAGACAGTCACTGATGATGCAATCACTGCCTTCTTGATGTATTTCATTAACATTAACATTAACAAGGAAGTCCTTGCAGTGTCCATATGTTTTATACCTCTCCCACCTCCCCCCAAGCCCTCTCCCTCCCACAGTTCTCTCGATGTCCCTGCTCTCAAATGTTGTGTTTGTGTCCTTCCCCCTCTCACCCCATCTTGTCTACCGCTCCCCTTATTTTGTGTTTGATGTGTCGGTTTGACTTTTCGTGTGATTAATGTTAGCTCCTTCATGAGCCTCGATGTTGTATACAAAAAAAAACAAAAAAAAAAAAAAAAAACATCAGGATGAAGAGTGAAAAGATCAGTAAATATCAGATTCATTAGTTTTCATTGTTTGGAATGCTTGTTTTGTTTCATTTTCAGTTAGTATCTCGAAGAGACCATTTTCATCAACCTTTATGAATTTCACCTATGGATCTTACCTGAAGACTATCATTAATACTGTATACTTCTTTCATTGCCTCAATTATTCACAACGTCATTTGGAATTGGCCAAGGGAAGTTTTGGCCTTCGTCTTTCATGAACTGGTTGGCCAGGTTAGATGTTCGAATGACTGTGATTCGTACAGGAGTTTTGAATTTTTATCAAAATGCTGGCAATGACTTGCCTGCCTACTCCTCATGAAAGCATGCCTACCTACTCCTCATGAAAGCCTGACTACTCCTCATGAAAGCCTGACTACTCCTCATGAAAGCCTGCCTCCTCCTCATGAAAGCCTGCCTCCTCCTCATGAAAGCCTGCCTACTCCTCATGAAAGCCTGACTACTCCTCATGAAAGCCTGACTACTCCTCATGAAAGCCTGCCTCCTCCTCATGAAAGCCTGCCTCCTCATGAAAGCCTGCCTACTCCTCATGAAAGCCTGCCTCCTCCTCATGAAAGCCTGCCTCCTCCTCACGAAAGCCTGCCTCCTCCTCACGAAAGCCTGCCTCCTCCTCATGAAAGCCTGCCTACTCCTCAGGAAAGCCTGCCTCCTCCTCATGAAAGCCTGCCTCCTCCTCATGAAAGCCTGCCTACTCCTCATGAAAGCCTACCTACTCATCATGAAAGCCTGCCTACTCCTCATGAAAGCCTACCTACTCCTCATGAAAGCCTGCCTACTCCTCATGAAAGCCTACCTACTCATCATGAAAGCCTGCCTACTCCTCATGAAAGCCTGCCTACTCCTCATGAAAGCCTGAATACTCCTCATGAAAGCCTGCCTACTCCTCATGAAAGCCTGACTACTCCTCATGAAAGCCTGCCTACTCCTCATGAAAGCCTGCCTACTCCTCATGAAAGCCTACCTACTCATCATGAAAGCCTGCCTACTCCTCAGGAAAGCCTACCTACTCCTCATGAAAGCCTGCCTACTCCTCATGAAAGCCTACCTACTCATCATGAAAGCCTGCCTACTCCTCATGAAAGCCTGCCTACTCCTCATGAAAGCCTGACTACTCCTCATGAAAGCCTGCCTACTCCTCATGAAAGCCTGACTACTCCTCATGAAAGCCTGCCTACTCCTCATGAAAGCCTGCCTACTCCTCATGAAAGCCTGCCTACTCCTCATGAAAGCCTACCTACTCCTCATGAAAGCCTACCTACTCCTCATGAAAGCCTGCCTACTCCTCATGAAAGCCTACCTACTCCTCATGAAAGCCTGCCTACTCCTCATGAAAGCCTACCTACTCATCATGAAAGCCTGCCTACTCCTCATGAAAGCCTACCTACTCCTCATGAAAGCCTGCCTACTCCTCATGAAAGCCTACCTACTCCTCATGAAAGCCTGCCTACTCCTCATGAAAGCCTACCTACTCCTCATGAAAGCCTGCCTACTCCTCATGAAAGCCTACCTACTCATCATGAAAGCCTGCCTACTCCTCATGAAAGCCTACCTACTCCTCATGAAAGCCTGCCTACTCCTCATGAAAGCCTACCTACTCATCATGAAAGCCTGCCTACTCCTCATGAAAGCCTACCTACTCCTCATGAAAGCCTGACTACTCCTCATGAAAGCCTGCCTACTCATCATGAAAACCTGCCTACTCCTCATGAAAGCCTACCTACTCCTCAGGAAAGCCTGCCTACTCCTCATGAAAGCCTACCTACTCCTCATGAAAGCCTGCCTACTCCTCATGAAAGCCTACCTACTCCTCATGAAAGCCTGACTACTCCTCATGAAAGCCTACCTACTCATCATGAAAACCTGCCTACTCCTCATGAAAGCCTACCTACTCCTCATGAAAGCCTACCTACTCCTCATGAAAGCCTGCCTACTCCTCATGAAAGGCACTGTGGGAACTTTAACATCCACAATCTAAAGCTAGCAGAAAGGACATCCTTAATAACATTGAATCTGAGATACACCTTGTGTTGCAACACCCATGAAGCACTAATCCGACAATTTATAGTTGTGTTGGTAATATCAAATCTTTCTGACATGTATTACTTGATGTTGGAACACTAGATAACTTCATTGTACGTGCGCCTTGTCCCCACCACCCTGTCGGGCGACTCTTGCCAAAATAACACGCAAAAAATTATGGTTAGCAGTTATTTAAAATAAATAATAACAGGTACAGATACATTGTTATTATTTATTTATATTACAGTACACCGCACCATGCCAAATAAATAACATATCCTCCTCCGCCTTTGGGCACCATGCAACACATAGAGACATTATTGGGAGGGAGATATGTACAATAATTGATTGATTAATTGTGCAATTAAATAATAAATAATAATCGTAAAATAATTAATTTATTAATCAATTGTTTTTATCGATTTTGATAATGATAAAATCTAATTAATTAATCAAATCAATTGGTTAATAGCATACCTAAACCACCAATGTTTCATCCAAATGTGTAACAATTTGAAAATTAAATAAATAAATAAATAATCAAAAATCAATCCATCGATTAATTGATTAATCAATAAATAATTAATCGATTAATTGATTAATCAATAAATAATTAATCGATTAATTGATTAATCAATAAATAAAAATATCCTTTATAGCCACATCACTTGGTCACTGTCGTGTCCAAATATCAACATCCAAGCTCAAAAGGTGCCTGAGATATTGCCCTGGTGAGAAAAAAAATAACTAAATGATTAATAATGAAAATAAACAAATAATGATCATAAAGTAAGTAAATAATTAATCAATTGGCCAATACAATACCTAAACCACCACCGTTTCATCCGAATCTGAAACTTAAAAAAAGAAAAGTGAGTCATTAATGGAATAATTAAAAATAAATCGATTAATTGATTAATCAATAAATCAAAAATAGTGTTCGATTTCTTTACAGCCAAATTAACCTTTACAGCCAAATCACTTGGTCATTGTCGTGACCAAATATCAGCTTCCGAGCTCAAAAAGTGCCTGAGATAAAGTCGTGCCCAGAAGAGAAAGGAAATAAATAAGTACTTAATTATTCGATAATAATTAAGTATCTGATCAATTAATTGATTAATCAAAAAACAAAAAATACCGTTTTTACCAAAGCACTTGGTCACTATTGTGCCGAAATTTCAGCTTCCTGATTGTGATGGCTGAGTTCACAATTGTGATTGTGAATTTTATTGTGATGGCTGAGATATCGCCCAGACAAACAAACAAACAAAAAACAAGAAAAAAAGAAAAACAAACAACCAGAGTGAAAACTGAGTACTCCCTTTCAGCGTGCGTCATTGTCGGGCCCCCTTCGGTGCCCGGCAATGACGTTATGCAGCGCCTGGAGATGGCAAAGGAAAGGAGCGGTGTACAATTAATGTGAGACTACAAATATCTGGACAACTGGATGATTAATCAATAAATTTGGACAACCCTCCCATCTACTTTCTCAACAATTCTCCCAAAGAAGTTCTGTCACTCAAGCTTTTGGGTCTCACTATCTGCCATGATCTTTTCTGGGAAAACCACATTTCAAATCTGGCCTCCAAAGGCAGTCGCCGACTGGGCATCCTCCGTCGTGCGAAGTCCTTCCTTGGCACACCTGAGCTCCTCACCACATACAAGGCTTTCACCCACAGCTCAATGGAATACTGCTCTCCCCTCTGGGCTGGTGCTCCTGCCTCACACCTAGCTCGGCTCACACTGTTGAAACCAAAGCTTTCAGAATCATTGGAATCTCCCGCGATGAAGCTGATTCTGAGGGCCTTTAGCTCTCACCTTAGGCAGGTAAGTGGTCTTTCTGTCTTCTACCGACTCCTCTCCGGCCTAGCATCCCCCAGCTCTCTCTGTGCTCTGTCCCACAAATATTCCTGCAGGTCGCACAAGATCTGCCTGCAACCCTCTTATGGTTAAACTGCCAAAATCAAGACTCTCTGCTCACCTTCACTCCTTCATTCCTCTTTTCTCCCGCCTCTGAAACAAGCTCCCTCACTCTCTTCAATCGCAATCCTCCCTCCAGGTCTTTAAAATGAACATACACTTGTGATGGCTACCAGTTGATTTGACCTGCATGTGACTATTTTTATAAACTCCACAATGAACCTTAGTTTAATGAATACATGTTTCTTCATCTTTGCATCTCGTAAAAGCCAACTTTACCTGGAGGTTTTCTCCCACGGAGGTACGGCTTTCTGGACGAATTTGATCGGATTCGTCAAACATCTCTCCTGAACGAACGCCCACGTGCAATTGTGCACCCTTCCTCATGCCTACGTCATGCAGTGATGCCTCTTTTATCACCACGTGTCTTTCACCATTGCGTACCTGTGAGCTTGTTTGTAGTGACCGATGAAACCAGTGCAGGTGTGACAAGAAACACATTGGTCGAGTTTCCTTTTTTTACCGTTAAGCTTCCCTTAACTGAACGTGCTTCTCATTATCTGAGTGTACCTGGTGTTTGCTCATTATCTGAGTATACCTGGTGTTTGCCTAATGGTTAGGGTTGCGGACTTGGGATCCTAAGGTCCTGAGTTCGAATCCCGTTGAATTAACGCCAGGTGGGGTTTAACTCAGCCCGTCATCCTTCCCAGGTCGGCAAAATGAGTACCAGACAACTGGTTATAGAGAGGCACCCATAGAAAAATGATGCAACCAGCAGCCGGGTGGCTGCACACGAACCACCCACCTGTTATCTGAGTAAGCAGGGCTCTCACTAGACCGAGGCTAATGCCACGTCTCACCAATAACATCGCTTGGCCTATCCTGGATAACTTCAAAGGCTTCATGTACTCTGCGTTGCAGGTCACATTTGACGCTGTTGTTACCTTCGCCACCAAAGGTGGATGGAGATTATGTTTTCACCCCTGTCTGTCTGTTTGTCTGCCTGTGAACAAGATATCTCAAAATGTTGTGGACGATCATGTAAATGTCCGTTCGGACGACGTTTGGCAGAGATGTAGTGTATGTGAAAAGGACGAAATGATTAGATTTTGGTGAAGATCCGGATCCGGCTACAATAATTTTTAAGTGATTCTTCACTATTGGGAGATAGGGCCAAAAACGATTCATAGCAGGATATCTCAAAAAGTTATGGATGGATTTGGACGAAACTTGGTGGACAGGTTGGGTGTCCGACAAGGACAAATAGTTTCGATTTTGGGGAAGATCTGAATATGGATTCGGATACGAGAATTATTTAATTTTTTTCAGTGATGCTTCACCATTGAGAGATTGGGCGAAAAACGATATATAACATGATATTTCAACAAGTTATGGATGAGTTATCACTAAACTTGATGGACAAGTTATGCCTGTGAGAAGAACAAGCCGATTCCATTTTGGTTCAGGTCCTAATCTAGATTCGGCCTATCATTTGGATAGAAACCATAAACTGTTCAGCCTGGTGGTGGTATGCCCTCTAATGAGTGCCCTTCTAGTCCAATATTGTCTCAAGTTAGGCCTCCTCTCTCTCCACCCCTCACTCCCACCAAGCACTTCCTCCCCACAAATGAACTCTCACAATGAACTCCCGACTTCTGTTATTTTTCAATTTATTGAACTCATCTAATCTTACTTTATGTTTCCAAGATCAAGATGTGCAGGCGCAGAAACTTAAATTGAGACTTGGCGAATGAGTTTGAGGCGGGAATGTTTCCCATTATAAAAAGTCTGAATCATTATGATGCGGAAGGAATTGAGTAGTGAATTTCCTGGTGCTGAATCAGGTTCTGGAGGTGAATCTGGTGAGTGAAACAGGTACCATTGCGGCCTGTACTGTAGATCAGGTATGATGGAGTCGAGGCGTTCGATCCGATAATACTCTCAGTGCCACGTATTGGTGTCGCAAGCAAGTTCGGTGAGAAGGTGATGTAACTATGACGTTTAATATTTACTAGAAATACCTGCTGGATAGTGGGAAATATATTTGTAAAATATTTTTTTGCTGTGGTTAATTATTCCCCCTGTTTGCAGCAGGGATCAGTAAACCACTTGCGCTGTGGCACGTGTGCAGGCGAAAATCACATGGTCTTGCTCCTGCCCCCATTTTGTCTTGCGCTCATGGTGGGGATTTTATTTTGTTATTCCCATTACCTGACCCTGCGTACTACCAAAACGTATGCAATTTATTTCATTACTCTCTAACAGGAACACAAAACACAGATAAACGCTGTTTATGTATTATGTCATAAAAGATGCCGTTGGTGGCTGGACATACATACACTTTCCATTATAACCACTAGTGGGGTCACCTGTGGGCATCCCACGGGCATGGAGGTGTATCGTTGCGATCGGTGCAGCCGTTTGTGCGGTACCCGGGAAAATAACGTAGTCCAAACCTGAAAATGCTGGAGACCAAAGCTGAAATTGGAAAAACAATATAGCCTATTTTACTCCAGGGGGTCCCAGGATTACCCACCCAAAATATCGTTGGGATCGGTTCAGCCGTTTTTGTGGTACCTGGGAACGGACGGACGGACGGACAGACAGACAGACAGACAGACAGATGGACGGACGGACGGACATTGGTGAATTATAGTAAGATATTTGCATTATGAATGAATATGAATGAATGATCGTTATAAGGCTATTTTCCCTGCTAGAGCAGGGGTTAGCCTTATGGGCCCCACGACATTCATGGTTCACTGTTTGAGGCAATGTTTTTATAACCGGATGCCCTTCCTCATGCCAACCCTTAGTCGCCTCTGATGATGTGCAGGTATACAGTGTACCTATTCTAAATCTGGGTTCACACCGTGATCATTCATCCCAGCAAGCTGGTACTCAATTTGCCGACCTTGGAAGGATGACAGGCTGAGTCAACCCCCCTGGCGTTAATTCAGCGATCGACCGGGATTCAAACCCAGGATCCTCGGATCCCAAGCCGCAACCTAACCGCTAAGCATATATTTGCATTATATATAGTTATATTGGTCAGGGGCTGGCAGGATGTCCTAGAGGTATGTACACTCTCCCCTAAGCTGTCTGGTCTGCGTTTGAATCTTGGCCTAGCTACAAACTGTCATCCTAGTCTTTCACAGATAGTGTGATTCATCAAGGTGTGCGCAATCCCTTGGATTGACGTTTACAGGCATCACGTCTGCTGGCATTGGCCGAAGGGCGTTAAAGATCCCACAATGTCCTTTGCGAAGAGTAGGCGAGTTATCACCGGCACCCTGAACAAATTATAAATTCCTGCCCCAACTACTTTGTTGAGGATAAGGCCTGGCCAGTAAGTTTGTGAAAGACTTTTGCCAAAAGCTTCCCCTGGTCAACCCCACAAGAATGTGTGAATGATTATATTATTGTGGCTGTTAGAGAAGAAGAAGAAGTAGATTTTAATTGATCTGCTAGATAGAAGCCTTGTTGCATTACCGTCGTGGTGGTATTATCGGTTTCCATGACTACACACAATGGCAATTACGTAGTTGTTGTTTCTTAGCAACAGCAATGTTCAGAGCTTGGCATGGCCGCTCAATGGTCTATCAAGAACCCGAACCTCCAACACCACCAGGACTGTGTTGCACATTCGGATTACACAAACAGCTCTTTCCAGTACTTGTGGTTATGCAAAGCTTTATATTTGAAAATGGTTAAAATAACACATTAATAAGGTTTTACCTGTTGATCTTTGACACCTTGTGTGAGTTGAAGGCAAATTGACCCTTCACTCAAACTGTATAAATCCTCGGCTAGTGTTACCTTATTTAGGTGTTTTGTATGACAAAAGTTTCACTAAACATCTTTACCTCCTTCAGCCGGGGTTACATTTTCATTTAACTAATCACCCCGGTCACAATACTCCTTACCCCTGGAATATGTTATTTATACCTGCAGCAGGTGAAGGTACATCAAAAGAATTAGCTACATCATTTGCTGTACTAAAACTTTTCAATTTCTGGGAGCAATCACCGTATATTGAGTATTTCTGTCACTCGGATTTAATTTGACATGTTTGTAAAACTTCTGTGTTCCATTCCACATTCAATTGTGTTAATGTCATAAAATTAATAGTTCCTTGGTTCTTTGGCTCCATTAGTGTTGATGTCTTGTTCATTCAGTCTCGCATTCGGAAATTCTCTCTTTTGTTGCTTCAAAATTGCTAAGTTTGTCTTTGAAATTACTTCCCCCCTATCAATTGAGTTGTGACGTCACAAAGGATTTTTTTTTTCACCTCCATTTATGTTAACTCGCAACGGTACCCGCCCTATGGGCGGGGCTTCAATTGGGAGGCCCAAATGAAAAGGTAAAATATCAGAAATTGAAGGCTTTATTTTATTTTAAACGATTCATATAAACATCCGTTAAATGATAGAACACGCAAATCATCAAAATCTAAACAGTATCTTACTATAATTCACCAAATGTCCCACAGTGATCGATACACTATGATCGTGGTGATCGTGATCGTGAATCGTGATCGATAATCATGTTCACAATCGCTATGTCGTATGTACTCCCGATACGTTTTTCCTTCAGTTGAAATGGGTTAGAATTCTCTCAATCAGGGATTCAACCCATGTCCTTATAAAAGGTCTTTGTCCAAGGTCACCGAGTTCGATCGGTGCAGCTGTGCAGCGATCGGTGCAGCCGTTTGTGCGGCACCCGGGAAAACAACATCGTCACAATGAACGTTGTGCGAACGCGAATGTTATGCGGGAGTCCAAACCTGAGAATGCTGGGGACCAAAGCTGAAATTGGGAAAACTAAATAGCCTATTTTACTCCTGGAGATCCCAGGATTACCCACCCAAAATATCGTTGCGATCGGTTCAGCATTTTTACGGTACCTTCGAACAGACAGACAGACAGACGGACGGACATTTGGTGAATTATAGTGAGATGGAAGTCATTTGAGGGTTGGCAGGAGAGCCCGGTGGTATGTATGCCCACTCACCTGTGAGGTGTCTAGCCTTTCTTCGAATATCGTCCAGGTATAAAACTGTCTACCTGGTATTTGCATACAGGTGATGCATCAAGGTGTGTGCCTCCATTGGAAAGACGTTACACCTGGTATCCCATCGCTAGAATAAGTTGGTGGACGTTATAGGTCCCAGGTTGGTCTTCGGATCGAGTAGTTGTGTTATCTCCTGCACCAATTACATATCCTGCCCTATTTTTGTTGTTTTCACACAATACTAGGATATAGTCCACTTTCCTCCACTTCCCTCCTCCAACCTCCCACCAATCCCCATCCCACACAATGCAATTTTACCTTCAAGGCAATTTCAATTATTTCCAGCACCTTTACTTTCACCCAAGTCCCAGCAGGACTCTTCAACTTTGCAAATGTCCTTTACTAATCCAACTGATGTGCCTGTCATTAGGGAAAGCGTATTAAAACAAAACGTACCCAATTATCTTCACAGTAATTGGTTTACATTTGGGAACGAATTATAGTCCAACTTGCAACGTAATGTAGCTCCATTGAATTCATAATTTAGCTTTATTGATTCTGTAGCTCAAATGCAATTTACTACTGAATGCACTTCAAGAATCTCGTAGTTAAGTGTGAGTTAACCCTAGAGTTCTAGTGTATTCACGAGAAGCACCATTTGTCCTGTCGGAGTGCGGAATACCGACAAGACCCATAAACTCAAGATGGCTGCCTTTTTATGTTTGATGTCACATGACAGCAAAGGTTGTTTTTTTTGTCCCCCATCGCACCGCGGAACGAAAGGGGGATTATGGTTTTCCTCTCCGTCTGTGTGTGCGTCCGTCCATCCGTCCGTGCGTGCTTGCGGGCGTGCATGCGTGGATGCATGCGTGCGTGCGAAAGCAAAGGACCGAATTCTAACTTGGTGTGTGGGTGCAACCCACGTCAAAATCCAAGATGGCCGCCGCCATGTATGTCTGACGCCATGTATGTCTGAGCCTTGTGAGCGGAATATCTTGAAAAATAAGCGAAGTACCAACTTCTAATCGTGCGTGTGGGTGTATCTCGGCATAAGGAAGAACGCTATTGAAAATTGGGTCGCCACTTCAAAATCCAAGATAGCCGCCGCCATGTATGTCTGAACCTTGTGAGCAGAATATCTTGAAAAATAGCCACCGCCATGTATTTCTGAACCTTGTGAGCGGAATATCTTGAAAATAAACGAACTACTAACTTCTAATCTGGTGTGTGGGTGTATCGATGCATAAGGGAGAACGATATTGAAAATTGGGTCGCCACGTCAAAATCCAAGACGGCCGCCTTGCGTCTTCCACTTTGTCAACTCGCATCACTTCACCGATGGGGGACCGAGGGGTAACGCTTGTTGGACATTGAAGTGAAGGAACTGCGCTCCAACGCGAGTCGAAAGAATTGACGCGACCAAAGACGGAATTCGTCCGAGTTGCTTTATTGAAACAAAACAGCTCAGGTATTCTGACAAGCCCGTTTTTCGGGCAACAATATATATACACATTTATGTCGGGAAGTTTGCCCGGCAAAAGCTATACCGGGCATGCCCGGGTATCAAGGGCGAGCCTTGGAAAGGCGAGTCTGGACCTGCCCGGGCGTGTTTGGCTGCGGCCTGGCAAGTCGAGGCTGGGCGTGCCCGGGCGCTCTGGGCGAGCACTGGAAAGGCGATAGCGGGCATGCCCGGACGCTCTGGGCGAGCCCTGGAAAGGCGATAGCGGGCATGCCCGGACGCTCTGGGCGTGCCCTGGAAAGGCGATAGCGGGCATGCCCGGACGCTCTGGGCGTGCCCTGGAAAGGCGATAGCGGGCATGCCCGGACGCTCTGGGCGAGCCCTGGAAAGGCGATAGCGGGCATGCCCGGACGCTCTGGGCGAGCCCTGGAAAGGCGAGAGCGGGCATGCCCGGGAAAGACGAGACCGGGCGTGCCCGGGAGGTTCGGGCGTGCCCGGGAACAGTGAGTCCGGGCATGCCCGGGAGAGGCGCATCTGGCCGTGTTCTGGCCGGTGCAAGGCGATTATGTACATCCAGCGGTAACCGCTACACACGCCCCTCCAGAATCGACCTGCACCGGCAGGGTCAATTTAAGGGGGGTCCGGATAACCCGGCCGAAGCGACCCCTGGAGGGTCGTGGGGAGGGGTCTGACGTGGTGGTGGGTGGTCGAGCGGGGGGAACTGTGGACGGGGGGGCGGCCTCGCCGCGGAGGAAGGGCCAACCGTGGTGGTCAGTCGACGTCCATGTGCGCCGGTTTGAGGCGGTCCACAGAAATCCGGTCCGGCCGGCCGCTGAAGTCGACGATGAAAGACTTGTCGCCCCATCGCAGGACCCGGAAGGGCCCGTCGTACGGCGGCCGGAGTGGCCCCCGGTGCGCGTCATGACGCACAAAGACGTACTCCGCTGTGCGAAGCGCCGGGGGGACGTCGGACTGGGAGCCACCGTGGCGGGACGTCGGCACGGGGGCAAATCGTCGGGCGGCCTCCTGGAGGTCCGAGCGCTGGCGAGCGGCGGACCAGGGACTGGTAGCGTCAGGCACGAATTCGCCCGGGACGCGGAGTGGCTGGCCGTAGACGAGCTCGGCAGCGGACGCCTGGAGGTCTTCCTTGGGGGCCGTGCGAAGGCCCAAAAGGACCCACGGCAGCCGGTCGGCCCAACCGTCGTCCTGAAGGCCGGCCATGAGTGCGGCCTTCATGGAGTGGTGAAACCGCTCGCACAACCCATTGGCTTGGGGGTGGTAGGCCGTGGTGCGGTGCAGCGTGACCCCCAACGAACGGGCGACCGCGCCCCAAAGCTCAGACGTGAACTGTGGGCCGCGGTCGGATGAGATGTCCGCTGGTGCGCCGAAGCGCGCGACCCAGGTGGCGATGCACGCCTGCGCCACGTCGGCGGTGGTGGTGGAGGTGAGGGGCATGGCCACCTGGTGGTCCTGTCCACCATGGTGAGCAGGTGGGTGAACCCCCGCGAGGGGGGCAGGGGACCCACCAGGTCCACGTGGACGTGGTCGAAACGCCGTTCAGGCACGGCGAAAGGTGCCAGCGGGGCCTGGGTGTGGCGGTGGACCTTGGCTCACTGGCAGGCCGTGCAGGCATTGGCCCAGTCGCGGATGTTTCGTCGAAGGCCGTGCCAGACGAAACGCGCCGACACCAGCTTCTGAGAAGCTTTCCGGCCCGGGTGAGAAAGGCCGTGGATGGAGGCGAAGATGCGGCGCTGCCAGGAAACGGGCACGATGGGGCGAGGCTGGCCCTGGGAGACGTCGCAGAGCAGGACGGTGCCCGCGAAGGGGATGTCGGCCAGGCGGAGGCCCGTGTCCGCCACGTGGAGTGCCTGCACCGAGGCGTCGGTGGTCTGGTCGGCCGCCATGAGCGTGAAGTCCACGCCGAGGTGGACCGCGTTCGCGCTGGCTCGCGAAAGGCAGTCGGCCACGGCGTTGTCTTTGCCGGCGACGTGCTGGATGTCCGTGGTGAACTCCGACACGGCGGAGAGGTGGCGCTGCTGGCGGGCCGACCACGGCTCCGTGACCTTAGCCATTGCGTAGACCAACGGCTTGTGGTCGACGAAAGCCGTGAACGGGCGGCCCTCCAGGAGGTGTCGGAAATGGCGAACGGCCAGGAATAGCCCGAGCAGCTCGCGGTCGAACGTGCTGTAGTTTAACTCGTTCGGCCGGAGTTGCCGGCTGAAAAAAGCGAGTGGCTGCCAAACCCCGTCCACCCATTGCTCATGGACGGCGCCCACCGCGTAGTTGGAGGCGTCCGTAGTGAGGGCGATGGGCGCGTTGAGCACCGGGTGAGCCAGCAGCGTTGCGTCGGCGAGGGCCCGTTTGGCACTGGCGAAGGCCGCGTCCATGGCCGCGGACCAAACAATGTCATGCTTGGCCGGCTTGCCCCGGAGGGCCTCGTAAAGGGGCCGCATGAGCTGAGCAGCGCGGGGCACGAATCGGTGATAAAAATTCACCATGCCGAGGAACTCTTGGAGGGCCTTGATGGAACGGGGACGCGGGAACGTGGTGATGGCCTCGACCTTGGTCGGCAGCGGCACGGCCCCGGTCTTGGTGATGCGGTGGCCCAAAAAGTCAACGGTCGTCGCGCCGAAGTGGCATTTGACCGGGTTGACAATTAAGCCGTGCTCGCTGAGGCGACCGAACAGTGTTCGGAGGTGGAGGAGGTGCTCGGCGCGGGACGTGCTGGCGACGAGGATGTCGTCCAGATAGACGAAAAGAAACGGCAGGTCGCGCAGCACGCCGTCCATCAAGCGCTGGAACGCCTGGGCCGCGTTCTTGAGGCCAAACGGCATCCGCAAAAATTCGAACAGGCCGAACGGCGTGATGACGGCCGTCTTCGGGACGTCGGCCGCCCGGACAGGTACCTGGTGGTAGCCCCGTATCAGGTCAATTTTCGAAAAGATGACCCGTCCCGCCAAACGGGCGGAAAAGTCCTGAATATGCGGGATCGGGTACCTGTCGGGGGTGGTAGCGTCATTGAGACGGCGGTAGTCGCCACACGGGCGCCATCCACCCCCCGGCTTTGGCACGATGTGCAGTGGCGAGGCCCACGCGCTATCGGAGCGCCGCACGATGCCGAGGTGCTCCAACGCGTCGAATTCGGCCTTTGCCACAGCGAGCTTGGCTGGGTCGAGGCGGCGGGCCCTGGCGTAGACCGGCGGGCCCGTAGTGGGTATGTGGTGCTCGATCCCATGCCGCACCGCGACGGCCGAAAACGTCGGCCGCGTGAGGGCCGGGAATTCTACGAGCAGGCGAGCGAACTCGTTCGTTGCCGGGAGGGCGCACGCCAGTTCGGTCGGCGCGGAGCTGCTCATTGTGCACGCCAGGGAGCTGAAGGTCTCGGCGTGGACAAGGCGACGTCGTTTGACGTCGACCAGCAGCCCGTGCGCGCAGAGGAAGTCGGCGCCCAGCAAAGCCACGGGGACGCTGGCGGTAACAAAAGTCCATTGAAAGCGCTGGCTGCCGAAGCAGAGGGTGACGACGCGTGGGCCGAAAGTGCGTATGGCCGAGCCATTAGCAGCGACCAAAGAGGGGCCGCAAACTGCGTCCAGCCTGTCCTGCTCGGAGGCAGGTATGACGCTCAGTTGGGCGCCGGTGTCGCACAGGAAACGCCGTCCAGACGCTTTGTCCCGAATAAACAGCAAGTTGCCCGAGTGGCCGGCGCTCATGGCTGGGAATGAACGCTGGCCCGGCCGTTTCCCGACCTGCCGAAAGTGCACGGGGGCCGGCACGTCCGAGCCTTGTGTCCGAACCTGGCGTGGTAATAACACCACGCCCGGTCAGGTGGAGGCCCCGGCCGTCGTGTCGGAAGCGGGCGGTGCGGCGTGGTGGCCGCCAGTTGCACCGGCAGTTCGGCCTCCAACCGCGCAGGGCGTCGTGGGCGTCGCCTCGGACGGCGGCGGGCTCCAGGTAACCGCGCCGATGTGCTGGCCCGCCGAGGAGATCTTATCGGCTTCCCTGGCGAGGGCGCGGGAATCCGTGATCAACGTGCCAGCCAGGGCGAGGCGTACCGGGTTAGGCAGCTGACGGAGGAACAGCTCCCGGAACAGGAATGCCGGAGAGTGCTCGCCGAGCAACGAGAGCATATAGTCCATGCGCTCGGACGGGCACGTGTCGCCGAGCTCGGGCAGGTCAAGCAGGCGCCGTGCGCGTGCTGCCGGTGAGAGGGCGAAAGCGCCGAGGAGGAGCGTCTTCAGCGCGTCGTATTTGTCAGCAGCCGGCGGGTGCTGGAGGAGGCTCAAGGCGCGGGCCGCGGTGGTGGAACCGAGCGCCGCCACAACATGGTGGAAGCGGGTGTCGTCCGCGGTGATGCCTCGCAGGGCGAACTGGGAGTCCGCCTGGGCGAACCAAACAGCCGCGTGAGTCTCCCAGAAGGTAGGCAGTTTAAGCGTCACTGCCGTATCCATGTCGGTAGGTCACCAATGAAGGAACTGCGCTCCAACGCGAGTCGAAAGAATTGACGCGACCAAAGACGGAATTCGTCCGAGTTGCTTTATTGAAACAAAACAGCTCAGGTATTCTGACAAGCCCGTTTTTCGGGCAACAATATATATACACATTTATGTCGGGAAGTTTGCCCGGCAAAAGCTATACCGGGCATGCCCGGGTATCAAGGGCGAGCCTTGGAAAGGCGAGTCTGGACCTGCCCGGGCGTGTTTGGCTGCGGCCTGGCAAGTCGAGGCTGGGCGTGCCCGGGCGCTCTGGGCGAGCACTGGAAAGGTGATAGCGGGCATGCCCGGACGCTCTGGGCGAGCCCTGGAAAGGCGATAGCGGGCATGCCCGGACGCTCTGGGCGAGCCCTGGAAAGGCGAGAGCGGGCATGCCCGGGAAAGACGAGACCGGGCGTGCCCGGGAGGTTCGGGCGTGCCCGGGAACAGTGAGTCCGGGCATGCCCGGGAGAGGCGCGTCTGGCCGTGTTCTGGCCGGTGCAAGGCGATTATGTACATCCAGCGGTAACCGCTACAGAAGGACATTTCGTCAGATTCCAAGAATGAAACACCATCAAACCCACATGTGATCAGTGAATGAAACAATCATTGAGTGGTTTTGTGTTTCTTATTTCAAGCCATAACTTTCAAGAATCTACAGTCAACAGGTAAAGTATTAAAATGGATGAACTCTGATATATTGGTTACAAAAGCAACATGAGGTGTCTTTGATTCCTCAAAATGGTAAATGATATTTGCAACCTCCCCTCCATGCTGATTGGTGTTGAGGTTTCCTTGAGTGAGAATTGTACCCACAATACCATCACTTCCTGTAGATGTCTTGAATAAGTGTTTTCATGAAAGATTCCCTGCACAGTTGCTTGGTCATGTCTCCATGTTTTCATGATGCTTCTTTCTGTTGAAACAAATTGTAATCGGATCTGTAAAATTAAATAATTATCCATGAGATCTGTAGCCATAGATCCAGAACACAAAACTCCATTGTGTTAAATTGTATTTGACCAGACATGGCGGCATCATGGTTAAAGCGTTTGCACTGAGTCTGGTAGGTCATCGATTTGATTCCGACATTGGTCGAGTCAAACCAATGGCGGCTGGCTTGCATTCAGCAACTTAGAGGACAAAGTTCAGCATTTAGAGGACAAAGCACAAACAAACCCCATTTGGTGGAATCTCATGGGGAGAAATAAAAATCCTCTTTAATTTTCCTGCTGAGTGGGGAGATAAAAGTGAAATCATAAAATATGGCTATGATATCATAAATCATTCCCAGCATGCTCTGGGAAGTGATGTCACTTCCTCCAAGCGCAGTGGTTGTTTGTCTGAAGTGTGTGTGTGTGTGTGTGTGTGTGTGTGTGTGTGTGTGTGTGTGTGTGTGTGTGTGTGTGTGTGTGTGTGTGTGTCATTGGTTGTCATCTCCATTTGCGGGTTTCAGAAGGTGGAATGGAGTCCTCCCAGGACACAAAGTACCCATCTCCTCTTCAGTAAGGGGTCACAGTTCATGGCCCAAGCTGTTCAACTTTTTCAGAGTTTTGCTCCAAGGAATCTTTTCAGGATCGTCACCGAATCCCGGATTGCCTCCAGTTGTAGTTCATTTGTGGTAATGTTCCCGGCGATGGTTTTTTTAATCTGTGAGGTTCTTCTTCATCACACCTGTTTCTCCAATTATCACTGGTACAATTTCAGCACTCTTCAGCTTCCAAGATCTCTTGACCTCATTTTTGACGTCCTGGTATTTGGTCATTTTCTTGATTTCTCCATTGTTGAGGCCAAAATCGTTGGGTACTGATATCTCAATCATCAATGCTGTCTTTTCCTTTTTGTTCCCGAGTACAATGTCTGGACGCAATGCTTTGTTTTCTATGTTCATGCTTGATGGAATCATCAGGTCCTACGTGAGCTTGACGTCCTCATTTTCAATGATTGCCCTTGGTTCGTGTTTCCATGAGTTTTCTGGAACTGGGATGTTTAAATGTTTGCAGATTTGCCAATGAATCACTTTGCATACTTTGTTGTGCCTTTGTGTGTAAAGTTGTTCTGATAATAGTTGTTTTGCATTCTGAGAGCAGGTAACTAGTACTTCCTGTATCTGTCTTGCAGAATCTACACTTGTCCGTCTGGCTCAGTCCCGCCATCTTTTAAAATCCATTGGTGTAGTGTCCTTGATCTTGGGAATTTATTATGATTCGTTGACCACTTTTTAACCATTCCAATTAGCCTTCTTTGTCTATCCCTACTATGTCCAATTTTTTTTTGTATTTTCTTCTCTTTTGTCATTCTCCCAGTTGTTTGTGTATATTTCTTGATATTTCTTTCTACAGTATATAATTATTTTGTCTTTTTTTTGTAATTGCCGGGGCTGTATTTGTTGCCGTTTCATTTTTCTGTGCGGCATCTTATATTCGTGTGTGTGTGTGTGTGTGTGTGTGTGTGTGTGTGTGTGTGTGTGTGTGTGTGTGTGTGTGTGTGTGTGTGTGAGTGAGTGAGAGTGAGTGATATTGTGTGATTGTTGCATTTTTTTGGTTTGTTGTGCTGTTCAAAACTTGTTTGATTTGTTCAGTAAGTGTGTTCCCTGAAGTGTGCCATTTATATTCCCCCCATCCCATCCCATCCAAACTCAATTCCTTCCCTCCACCATAATAATTGGAGGCAAGCACAAGAACTTTGCTTAGCATTCGGCCAAACAACATTCAACTGCTTTTGGCTGAATAGTATATACTGGTCAGTACATGCATTTGTTTGTTGAGTATTTGGTAGGTCTGTGTGCTTTGTCAAATCCAGTCTTGGATTCACTTCCTGCTGTACGGTATTGAAATCTAGTTTTGGATTCACTTCCTGCTGTATTGAATCTAGTCTTGGATTCACTTTCAGCTGCATCTATTCCAGTGTTGGATCCAATTCTGGCTGGATCCATTCCTGTCTTGGATTCACTTCCTGCTGTATCAAATCCAGTCTTGGATTCACTTCCTGCTGTATTGAATCTAGTTTTGGATTCACTTTCAGCTGCATCCATTCCAGTGTTGGATCCAATTCCGGCTGTATCAAATCCAGTCTTGGCTCTTACCCACATACATTTTTATTATTTTGGAAGTTTCCACCACTTTTTTATTCCATGGACCATAATCCACACCAGATGTTGAGAGTAACACTCCGGTTATCCAAGGATTTCTCCATGTTAGTGGTGGACCTCAGCATCGAGGAGTTGTTTTAATTGTATCTCTCTCAATCTCAATCTTGCTCCGTCAACATCTCAATCTCTTTAATTTTGTTGTTAATCAAATCTCTTTCTCATTTATTTTGTGATTCTCTGCCATGTTGCATTCGGAATACAGTACTGTACTACCTTGCTGCAAATTACACAAGTTAAGCCAAACCACCATGATTCTTTATTGCAGTTTGTATATTTACTTTGATTTTGCTACACGTTGCATTTAAAGATTAAAGGGGTTATATTTTTTCATTCTGTCTGTCTGTGAAACAAAATTGAAAATCATTCCAAACAAGAAACTTACTGTTTTTAAGGATTTAATGATGGACACAACCGTCAGGCATGGATAACTAATGTAAAGTGTTAAATAAAGTGGTGCAATAGACGCTGCATCAATGGTGATAAACTTTCAATTTTTTTTTTCTGGAACCTTAAAAAATTTATTTTATTTCAATTTAATTATATACTTGAACACTGTAGAACACAAATTACCTTTTGCACTTTCAAAACCCTTCTGTTTAGAAGTATTTGGACAAAATATTATGGCCTTTTACAGCATCACGACCAATCAAATTTGCCGCTCGTGGCCTCCGCCATGTCCTATTTTTCTCAAGACTGCACGGGCTAAGGTGTTGTATGAACTCTCCAGATTAATTATATCGTGTTTAGTATATTAAGCAGCAGCCAGTTTTACTAAACAATAGTTTTAAGTAAAAGATGGATTATTGAAACGAATTGATCAACGAAACTGCAACTCATTAAGTTTTAGGATTTTATTTTTCAAATGCTTCAACAACAAAACAACATGCATTTTAAGGCCATTTTCCCTGCTAGAGCGGGGGTTAGCGTTGCGGTCTCCATGACGATCTTCTCCATTTTGCCCTATTTTCTGCATCTCTCCTTGTTAACCCCCTTGCCCGCATTTCTTCTTCCACCATCTTTAGCCAAGTCTTTCTCGGTCTTCCCCGTCCTCTACTTCCTTCTACATTCATTTCCATCACTCTTCTCAACCAGTCAATTTCATCCTTCCTCAACACATGACCAAACCATCTCAACCTGTTCCTCTTCACAGCATCAATCACAGGCTCTATTCCCATCATCTTTCGCAATTCATCATTTGTTTTCCTCTCTCTCAACGATACTCTGCACATCCATCGAACCATTCGCATTTCCACCCTTTCCAACCTTCGTTGCTGCTCTACGTTCATTACCCATGTCTCGCTCCCATAAATCATAACACTTCTCACACATGCAGCATACACCTTTCCCTTCAGCTTCAACGACACTCCCCTCCTCATCAGGATGTCACTCAGTTCCCGAAACTTCTTCCATGCACATCTCACTCTAGCAACCGTTGCCGAGTCTGATCCACCTTCTCCATTCAGCATGTCTCTGAGGTAACAAAATGTTTTCACACATTCCAGCTTCACGCTGTCTCCAAGATCCAACTCAACATTTCCTCCATGTGCAGCTCCCTCTGTGCACACCTTACATTTGAATGTAGCTGCCACAATGGTTAATGACCCTCTCAGACCACTACATTTTTGAGGAACCCACTCAGCGCACATTGTACATTGAATGGAGTTCACTCCGACACACTTCCTGCACACAGCACAGGGCCACTTCCCAGTTCTTTCCACCTCACCACTTGCCATCACCTTCGTCTTTCCGATATTCACCTTCAGACCATTTGTCTCCATACATTCCTTCCACTTGTTCATCTTTTTCTTCAGTCCATCCATACTTTCCGCAATCAACACCAGATCATCTGCATACAACAACTCACACGGTAAACCCTCCTTTACGTTCTGAGCCAGCACCTCCATCAAAGCTACAAATAGTAGTGGACTTAGTACCGACCACTGATGCACCATGGTTCTCTTTTTTGAGGCAATGCTTTTTTTTTTTTAATGGCCGGATGCCCTTCCTGACGCCAACCCTCTTAGTCGTCTCTTACGACATGCAGGGATACGGTGTACCTATTCTAAATCCAGGGTACACACTGGGAAACGTTTAAAACATGGAAATTCTGGGGGGGGGGGGGGGGGGATACCGCTACGGGGGCGCGGTCAGCACCACGCCGCGTTTGCCCAGTCATCACCACGGCGGCCCAGTCAGCACCACACCACGTTGGCCCGGTCACTACCACGGCGGCCCGGTCAGCACCACACCACGTTTGCCCGGTCAGCACCATGGCGGCCCGGTCAGTACCACACCATGTTTGCCCGGTCAGCACCATGTCAGCCTGGTCAGCACCACACCACGTTTGCCCGGTCAGCACCACGTTTGCCCGGTCAGCACCACACCACGTTTGCCCGGTCAGCACCACGGCAGCCCGGTCAGCACCACACCACGTTTGCCCGGTCAGCACGAATGCTTCATGGACGGAAAATATTACTCCAATCAAGACTATGAATATGTATTTGGAATATTGAGTGATCCATAGAGCATTACCAAAACCGAAAAGGTGTAATACCAGATAGATACCCTCACGAACTGGCACAGCCAACATGGACATAATCCACATTCAAGGCAAACATTTAACTTGTGGTTAAATCGGACATACAATTGTTATAGTCAAATTGGACAACTTGTCAAACTGTGCCTAAAGCATTCCGAGCACGCTAGTCATGACTATAGGCCTTGCAGCACACATCCGAGCATGGGCTTGACGAGTGCAGAATTTGTGCATTATTCACTTGTCGTGGTATCACCTGGTTGCCTTATGGTTGCCTTATGGTTAGGGTGGCGGGCTTGGGATACTAAGGTCTTGAGTTCGAATCCTGTTTCATTAACGCCAGGTGGGGTTGACTCAACCCGTCATCCTTCTGAGGTCGGCAAAATGAGTACCAGACAACTGGTTATAGAGAGGGATTGCATCAGCAGCAGACACGCCCACTGAAAATGATGCAACCAGCAGCCGGGTGACTGCACAGGAACCACCCATCACCCACTTGTCGTGGTTTCATTAGACAACCTTGTTCCAATTTACCATTGAAAAAAAAAATACAAAGACCATTTAACTGCAGAGTTTTCATCGGATGTATATATTGTTGCGGTTTTTAGAACCCAGACTTGTTGTAAATAATACTTGTAAATAATTCCCATCATTTAATAAAGTTAAAGGTTGCACCCTTAGTTAGTCCATATGCAACACGTAGGACACCATAGGAACTTTAGTTATTTCCTTATTATGTGTCAGATAAGGCCGTGTTCCCAATAGTTGAATCTATGTTGCATCAATTAAATAAACATAGGCCCTGCCGTTCATTTTTCAGCCACTCTCTCCAAGCTACGCCATTATGCGCCCCTACAGTCGGGGCTTGTCTCTCCCAAAATTGTCACGTGGTTTGGTTAGCAGCGTTCACTGCATTGAGCCTTCGTCGCCTTAGCGCTCACTCCAAACGCCATTGAACATGCGGTCCCAGGCCGAGGAAAAAGGGGGTGGGACACAAGAACGAGGTGTGGCCACGTCAACTCACCATCACGGGCGGAGCCGGTGAGCCCTTGCCAACCAAGCAGGGCTGAAGTTAGCTCACTGGCGGGCGTAGTTTGATGAAGCGCGCATTGATCTGTGAGCGCATTATATAAGCACGCGCGCAAAGCCCTTTGATGGACTTCTTTCATGGATTAATTCAGCGGCCTCCTTTTGCACGGACCTGGGGACTTGAGGAACTGCGTGAGGGAGCTCGTTTGATACGAACTGCCTGTGATACGAACTGCGTTTGATACGAACTGCCTCTGATACGAACTGCCCTTTGTGATATGAACATTACTCGTGAGAGAGAGAGCGATGGCACGAAATACGTATTACGTCTGTAGCCTCCCAGTCCCCCCAATATATGTAAGGGTCCGCTCACGGTCAACGACAACGACGCACTGCTGGCCTGCTTCCACCACCACCACGGCACGAGTCAGGACCGGACGAGGAGCCTGGACATCTGCTTGGACCTTCCTCCCCTACCAGCTACCATCCCGTGTGAGTGTGTCTGTTTGTCCTGGGGTCGTTAAGTTAAGACTGTATAGGTAAGCCTGCCCTGTGTCCTGCTTCTTCTTCTTCCTCCTGTATATTCCTTTCATTTCCTCTTTGGTTTGTTCATAAATGTACCTTGTTCTTTCTTGGTTTTTCCCTAATCCGATCAACTCCATCCTTTCGTTCCATTGAGTACCTGTGGCACGATTTCGGAACCGCTATAATCGGGTTTAGTCTCTTGGTTAATGGCTCGGGCCGCGGATTGCTAACCGCTCGGCAATTTCCATCTTATCCGTGGTTCGAGCAGGAGTTATTTCCCTGCTTTACGGCCGGGTTAGTATGTAGGTATTTGGGACTTCATTGACCAATTACCCTAGCTAATACCGACCGGAAGGAGCGTTATAACTTCTAAGCACTCGGGTCGGTCAGTCACGGACAAGGGGATTAACCCCCCCTTGATAAGGGGAGTGCCGACCCCCGAATCCGCAACAATATTATTGCATTGGATCTTAGAATTCACTGTCTAACTCCAAGGTGCATTTCAAAACTTGGTGGGATTATCTTTGCGTGCGAGTGGAAAGACCCGAAGCCTAATCTGATTGGACGGCCGCCACCGGGTTTTTATTCCTCGAACCCACAAACAAACAAACACACACGACAAAGAAAATTCACAATACAAGAATGAAATGCCAAAATAAAGAATTTAATGAAAATAAATGTGGTACGATAAAAACAAAAGATGAGGTAAAACTGTATCCTAACTTGAGACATCTCCACTGAGACACAAAAACACAGACAAGGAGAAAGATTAAAGAAAAGAAAATAATGTTCTTTTAATATCGGCCGACACTCAGCTTGCTCACGAGATCGTTGAAACACATCAGCAGTACGATGTGGCCCGAAGCGGCTCGCGTAGGAAGTGCTCCAACAATGGCACAGAGTCGCTTCCCACGACACCACTAACGTGAGGTAACTCATGCAGGCGGTACGCATTCGCTCTCCTCTCTGTCGAAAGCGCTACGAGCTCCCTGAACCGTCGCCTTATTGCTTCTCCTTACGATGGGAGTTGTCCACAAAAACTCCCTTACAGCTCCGATGTTTCTCTCGGACACACACGGCACGAAGAGCAGCCATCATCAAGCCAGGTCGAGAGAAAGCCAAAAAATGTGCCCGCTCACCACGCAGCCCAGGACCAAGAGAGCGAGGGGGGAAGGGTGCATCCTCCTTTGTCCCTCGCTGACGTCACTCCCCGACCAATCTTGACATCCTATTACATCATCCCATGGCTCCTTAACCTGTCATGAAGCTCGGGGCGTGGTTTCTCCATCACGAGTCCTTGGAGGCGGAGTCTAGTCGTCCTTCGGGAATGTTCGGATGACGTTGGCAGTCATGAGGCGGGGTTTACTTGCTCGACCGTAATGTCTGGTTATACTGTCAGCATGACAGTGCTTTGGCCGTTGCTGTAATCGCGGCCGTTTTTGATGAAATAAAACATAAGGAACAAATCACAGGGGCAATTACAAATTGGGGATTATCCTTAAGCCCTACCTAATTAGCAAAGCTCCACCCCTCATATGGAGACACATGTACAATCTTATTCTATACAGATTCCCTACTTAGTTACATCGAGGTGGTTTCTTCTTCGCTTCACACGGTCCATGCTAATTTACACAATCTTGACTTCAATGAGGTATTTCATTACCTACCCCCAAAAACATAACAATACTCGATATTACATTAACGTTTATCTGGATGCGACACACACAAACACAAACACACACACACACACACACACACACACACACACACTCACAAACTGGCAGGCACACACACTGGCACACAAACACACTGGCACACACACACACACACACACACACACACTTGCACAAACACACACACACACACACACAAACACACACACACAACCACACACTGGCATACACACACACACACTGGCACACACACCCACACACTGGCACACACACCCACACACTGGTGCACACACACACACACACACACACACACACACTGGCACATACACACGCACACATACACATACGCACACACACACACTGGCACAAACACACACACACACATACTGGCATGCACACACACACCCCCACACACACACACACACACACACACACACACACACACACACACACACACACACACACACACACACACACTGGCACACAGACCAATTTCAATAACCTCTTGCATGCTTTCAGGAATGGGTGAGACAAACAAGACTGAACATTTAACGATGTAGACTGTAGAGCCTTGCACTGGTACATAGATTACAGTAGATCTGAGAATGAATGATCTATATTCAAGTAAATCTTTGTGCAGACTCACACTCTCACAAAGAATCACTGACATACAGATACATTGTCATACCTTGTCTCCTCTTTTCGCGAACTGGCGAGGCTAAGAATTAGATTGAGAGATACCGAATATCCACATACAACTGCCTCGTCATTCTAATATGTTTTTATGATAATAAATGGTTATTTTGTGTAGGAATTTTTTTTGTCGCACAGTGACAAGCTTCAGGGAAGCTGAAATTCACCGTATTCCATGTCCTTCCAAGATAGAATATTCCATCACATTTTAAATGTATGCTGTCCTCATCAAGCATCATGCATCGTGCTCGTCATGCAGTGACAATTGCATTTCATCATTTAATTAAATAATGAATAAATAAATACTGAAAATGAAGTTGCATGTTGAAGAACATTTTCTAATTCCTCTGCCTTAGGTTCACTACAAGTTCGTAAGGAATGGAGGGTTCTTCCAGGTTCACGTTCCTCGTCAACACATTAAAAGTAAAATCTCGTTAACAGAGCAAAGATTATTTATTTTTGGCTTTTCCTCACGAATGTATTTGTTTACCATCGACCTATTCCGGAAACAATAACGTAGCCTATTGTGTGTACCTCTCAAAACGTGACATGATGAGTGTAATTGTGATGGATCTTGTGCCATTTCGCTTTTCAATATCCCTTCAGTGTTTGCATGCACATTTGCTTCCTTATAAGATGTCACCACATCAGCAGCACGCTATCATTCTTCCTGCGCAATAACTCATTTCCTGCCAAACTGCTGCCCTCTTTTTCCTGACACCAGCATATGTAAAAATTAGAGAGGTAACCGTGCTGCACATGGGTGCGGGCCCGAAAGCAAACAGACAATGCGGAAACAGCAAATGCCAAACCATGAAGCAATGAATTACACATTCCTGTCCCACCTTCAGTCAAATTCATGGACAGCCGGTTCGTGAATGACTTGGGCAAAAAACTTACTGCAGCTGATCCAACCTGAATTCCTGCACAATTGTCTTTATATGATTGCTAACAACAATTCACCATCCAAACATAAAGCCACCCCCCCCTCAATCCCCCATTCCCCCAACCATACTAGCTTCAAGCCTCATAACCTCATTACTAAATAGCCGAACTGGATTTTGATTGGACGGACGGACGGACGGACTATGTATGTATGTATGAATGTATGTATTAGTAATTTGGTGGGCGGACAGTTGAAGAACTGCCTTGCAGCCATTGGCTGCACAGCTGGCCTCGGCCGCCATTTTCCTGCTCAGGTTGGCCCAAGCCATCTGCGGAAGCATTATACAGTATTCACAATCGTTATGCTTTCAATTTCAGTTTTCCATTCAGTGTAAATCAAGGATTATCAAATATTTATTGAAAAGTTGCAGCCGATAGCCGTCACGGACCTTGAGAAGGCCATAGCACATATGGGCCTTAAGCTTTTGGCCTTCAGTCCCCAAATAGCTTCTTTCTCTGAAGTAATTGTCTGTTGTTGATGTTTGTGTTGTTGATATAATAGCGGGCGAGTCCGGTGTTGTGAATGAACGCGTACGTATTATGTTGAAAAGCCAGATGTTGCTGGATCCTTTGAGAATTTCGAAGCTTTGATGCACCAAATCACACCATGGATGCCGCCATCTTGCGGATGCGGAAGTATGCATAAACAATTGCGAAAAGGTTCAACAGGAGTTTGTTTCACCCGTCTTTTTTTGATTCACAATCTTATGTTGAAAAGCCAAATTTTGCTGGATCCTTTGAGAATTTCGAAGCTTTGACGCACCAAATCGCTCCATGGAGGCCGCCATCTTGCGGGTATGGAAGTATGCATAAAAAATTGCGTAAAAGTTCAATAGGACTTTGTTTCACCCGTCTTTTTTGATCCACAATCTTTTTGTTGAAAAGCCAGATGTTGCTGGATCCTTTGAGAATTTTGAAGCTTTGACGCACCAAATCACTCCATGGAGGCCGTCGTCTTGCGGATGCGGAAGTATGCATAAACAATTGCGAAAAAGTTCAAGAGGCGTTTGTTTCACTCGTCTTTTTTTGATTCACAATCCTATGTTGAAAAGCCAGATTTTGCTGGATCCTTTGAGAATTTTGAAGCTTTGACGCACCAAATCACTCCATGGAGGCCGTCGTCTTGCGGATGCGGAAGTATGCATAAACAATTGCGAAAAAGTTCAATAGGCGTTTGTTTCACTCGTCTTTTTTTGATTCACAATCCTATGTTGAAAAGCCAGATTTTGCTGGATCCTTTGAGAATTCAGAAGCTTTGACGCACCAAATCGCTCCATGGAGGCCGCCATCTTGCGGATGCGGAAGTATGTATAAAAAATTGCGAAAAAGTTCAATAGACGCCCGCGGAACTACGAAACTTCCGGTTAGTGCACCCTTCTCGACAACAATGGCGACTCTGGGGCATTTTGGAAATTTTTCTCTTCTTTAGTGGTAGACCTAACAAGCCGAATTAGTCTTCAATCCCATGCTCCCATGCTCAGTTGGTTGTCTGATTTATGATGTTGTCCGGCACCTACCGGTATAAGCGGTTTACATAAAGAAAGAAAGCTCGGTTTGATTAACGACAGTCACACATTGCCATTGAAACAGCGCAATCGTCTGATCTGTCGGCACTGATCTTACTGCAAGTTAACTTCTTCTGGTGGAGGAAGCCGCAGTGCCCGGAGAGAACCAGCCCTGACAGCGACTGAAGTTAGAAGACGACACACATACTGTGGAAACGTATGTTAAGCCCAGTTAAAATTTCTTAAAATAGGCCCTAAGCTAGCACATCACATAGTTACTTCCTTCAGCTTCTTGTGATATTTATTGTATGTAGGTATTGGGGAGGACTGTTTGCTCTTCTCTTTTTCCAAGTCTTACCAGGTACAGTACCTACTACACCTACCTACGACTAACTACCTAACCTACTTATGCCAAAGTGATGGGTAAAATAGTGGCAAGAGGCTTTGTCTACGCCGGCTCATTGCGGCTTTGCAGTCGGGAACGAGTATTTTGAACACTGCCAAGAAGTGTTTATTCTTTCTCCAAAGTGATCCTGTTGTTTATGTTGTTGTTGATATAATATGTTGAACACTGCCTCGAGGTGTTTATTCTTTCTCCAAAGTGATCCTGTTGTTGATGTTGTTGTTGATATAATATGTTGAACACTGCCTCGAGGTGTTTATTATTTCTCCAAAGTGATCCTGTTGTTGATATAATATGTTGAACACTGCCTCGAGGTGTTTATTCTTTCTCCAAAGTGATCCTGTTGTTGATGTTATTGTTGATATAATATGTTGAACACTGCCTCGAGGTGTTTATTCTTTCTCCAAAGTGATCCTGTTGTTGATGTTGTTGTTGATATAATATGTTGAACACTGCCTCGAGGTGTTCATTCTTTCTCCAAAGTGATCCTGTTGTTGATGTTATTGTTGATATAATATGTTGAACACTGCCAAGAAGTGTTTATTCTTTCTCCAAAGTGATCCTGTTGTTTATGTTGTTGTTGATATAATATGTTGAACACTGCCACGAGGTGTTTATTCTTTCTCCAAAGTGATCCTGTTGTTGATGTTGTTGTTGATATAATATGTTGAACACTGCCTCGAGGTGTTTATTCTTTCTCCAAAGTGATCCTGTTGTTGATGTTGTTGTTGATATAATATGTTGAACACTGCCAAGAAGTGTTTATTATTTCTCCAAAGTGATCCTGTTGTTGATATAATTTGTTGAACACTGCCTCGAGGTGTTTATTCTTTCTCCAAAGTGATCCTGTTGTTGATGTTGTTGTTGATATAATATGTTGAACACTGCCTCGAGGTGTTCATTCTTTCTCCAAAGTGATCCTGTTGTTGATGTTGTTGTTGATATAATATGTTGAACACTGCCTCGAAGTGTTTATTATTTCTCCAAAGTGATCCTGTTGTTGATGTTGTTGTTGATATAATATGTTGAACACTGCCTCGAGGTGTTTATTCTTTCTCCAAAGTGATCCTGTTGTTGATGTTGTTGTTGATATAATATGTTGAACACTGCCTCGAGGTGTTCATTCTTTCTCCAAAGTGATCCTGTTGTTGATGTTATTGTTGATATAATATGTTGAACACTGCCAAGAAGTGTTTATTCTTTCTCCAAAGTGATCCTGTTGTTGATGTTGTTGTTGATATAATATGTTGAACACTGCCTCGAGGTGTTCATTCTTTCTCCAAAGTGATCCTGTTGTTGATGTTGTTGTTGATAGAATATGTTGAACACTGCCTCGAGGTGTTCATTCTTTCTCCAAAGTGATCCTGTTGTTGATGTTGTTGTTGATATAATATGTTGAACACTGCCTCGAAGTGTTTATTATTTCTCCAAAGTGATCCTGTTGTTGATGTTGTTGTTGATATAATATGTTGAACACTGCCAAGAAGTGTTTATTCTTTCTCCAAAGTGATCCTGTTGTTGATGTTGTTGTTGATATAATATGTTGAACACTGCCTCGAGGTGTTCATTCTTTCTCCAAAGTGATCCTGTTGTTGATGTTATTGTTGATATAATATGTTGAACACTGCCTCGAGGTGTTCATTCTTTCTCCAAAGTGATCCTGTTGTTGATGTTGTTGTTGATATAATATGTTGAACACTGCCTCGAAGTGTTTATTATTTCTCCAAAGTGATCCTGTTGTTGATGTTGTTGTTGATATAATATGTTGAACACTGCCAAGAAGTGTTTATTCTTTCTCCAAAGTGATCCTGTTGTTGATGTTGTTGTTGATATAATGTTGAACACTGCCTCGAGGTGTTCATTCTTTCTCCAAAGTGATCCTGTTGTTGATGTTGTTGTTGATATAATATGTTGAACACTGCCTCGAAGTGTTTATTATTTCTCCAAAGTGATCCTGTTGTTGATGTTGTTGTTGATATATGTTGAACACTGCCAAGAAGTGTTTATTCTTTCTCCAAAGTGATCCTGTTGTTGATGTTGTTGTTGATATAATATGTTGAACACTGCCTCGAGGTGTTCATTCTTTCTCCAAAGTGATCCTGTTGTTGATGTTGTTGTTGATATAATATGTTGAACACTGCCTCGAGGTGTTCATTCTTTCTCCAAAGTGATCCTGTTGTTGATGTTATTGTTGATATAATATGTTGAACACTGCCAAGAAGTGTTTATTCTTTCTCCAAAGTGATCCTGTTGTTGATGTTGTTGTTGATATAATATGTTGAACACTGCCTCGAGGTGTTCATTCTTTCTCCAAAGTGATCCTGTTGTTGATGTTGTTGATATCATATGTTGAACACTGCCTCGAGGTGTTCATTCTTTCTCCAAAGTGATCCTGTTGATGTTATTGTTGATATAATATGTTGAACACTGCCAAGAAGTGTTTATTATTTCTCCAAAGTGATCCTGTTGTTGATATAATATGTTGAACACTGCCTCGAGGTGTTTATTCTTTCTCCAAAGTGATCCTGTTGTTGATGTTGTTGTTGATATAATATGTTGAACACTGCCTCGAGGTGTTCATTCTTTCTCCAAAGTGATCCTGTTGTTGATGTTGTTGTTGATATAATATGTTGAACACTGCCTCGAGGTGTTTATTCTTTCTCCAAAGTGATCCTGTTGTTGATGTTGTTGTTGATATAATATGTTGAACACTGCCTCGAGGTGTTCATTCTTTCTCCAAAGTGATCCTGTTGTTGATGTTATTGTTGATATAATATGTTGAACACTGCCAAGAAGTGTTTATTCTTTCTCCAAAGTGATCCTGTTGTTGATGTTGTTGATATAATATGTTGAACACTGCCTCGAGGTGTTCATTCTTTCTCCAAAGTGATCCTGTTGTTGATGTTGTTGTTGATATAATATGTTGAACACTGCCTCGAGGTGTTCATTCTTTCTCCAAAGTGATCCTGTTGATGTTATTGTTGATATAATATGTTGAACACTGCCAAAAAGTGTTTATTATTTCTCCAAAGTGATCCTGTTGTTGATATAATATGTTGAACACTGCCTCGAGGTGTTTATTCTTTCTCCAAAGTGATCCTGTTGTTGATGTTGTTGTTGATATAATATGTTGAACACTGCCTCGAGGTGTTCATTCTTTCTCCAAAGTGATCCTGTTGTTGATGTTGTTGTTGATATAATATGTTGAACACTGCCTCGAGGTGTTCATTCTTTCTCCAAAGTGATCCTGTTGTTGATGTTGTTGTTGATATAATATGTTGAACACTGCCTCGAGGTGTTCATTCTTTCTCCAAAGTGATCCTGTTGTTGATGTTGTTGTTGATATAAAATGTTGAACACTGCCTCGAGGTGTTCATTCTTTCTCCAAAGTGATCCTGTTGTTGATGTTATTGTTGTTATAATATGTTGAACACTGCCTCGAGGTGTTCATTCTTTCTCCAAAGTGATCCTGTTGTTGATGTTATTGTTGATATAATATGTTGAACACTGCCAAGAAGTGTTCATTCTTTCTCCAAAGTGATCCTGTTGTTGATATTATTGTTGTTATAATATGTTGAACACTGCCTCGAGGTGTTCATTCTTTCTCCAAAGTGATCCTGTTGTTGATGTTGTTGTTGTTATAATATGTTGAACACTGCCTCGAGGTGTTCATTCTTTCTCCAAAGTGATCCTGTTGTTGATGTTGTTGTTGATATAATATGTTGAACACTGCCTCGAGGTGTTCATTCTTTCTCCAAAGTGATCCTGTTGTTGATGTTGTTGTTGATATAATATGTTGAACACTGCCTCGAGGTGTTCATTCTTTCTCCAAAGTGATCCTGTTGCTGATGTTGTTGTTGATATAATATGTTGAACACTGCCTCGAGGTGTTCATTCTTTCTCCAAAGTGATCCTGTTGTTGATGTTATTGTTGATATAATATGTTGAACACTGCCAAGAAGTGTTTATTCTTTCTCCAAAGTGATCCTGTTGTTGATGTTGTTGTTGATATAATATGTTGAACACTGCCTCGAGGTGTTCATTCTTTCTCCAAAGTGATCCTGTTGTTGATGTTGTTGATATCATATGTTGAACACTGCCTCGAGGTGTTCATTCTTTCTCCAAAGTGATCCTGTTGTTGATGTTATTGTTGATATAATATGTTGAACACTGCCAAGAAGTGTTTATTCTTTCTCCAAAGTGATCCTGTTGTTGATGTTGTTGTTGATATAATATGTTGAACACTGCCTCGAGGTGTTCATTCTTTCTCCAAAGTGATCCTGTTGTTGATGTTGTTGTTGATAGAATATGTTGAACACTGCCTCGAGGTGTTCATTCTTTCTCCAAAGTGATCCTGTTGTTGATGTTGTTGTTGATATAATATGTTGAACACTGCCTCGAGGTGTTCATTCTTTCTCCAAAGTGATCCTGTTGTTGATGTTGTTGTTGATATAATATGTTGAACACTGCCTCGAGGTGTTTATTCTTTCTCCAAAGTGATCCTGTTGTTGATGTTGTTGTTGATATAATATGTTGAACACTGCCTCGAGGTGTTCATTCTTTCTCCAAAGTGATCCTGTTGTTGATGTTGTTGTTGATATAATATGTTGAACACTGCCAAGAAGTGTTTATTCTTTCTCCAAAGTGATCCTGTTGTTGATGTTGTTGTTGATATAATATGTTGAACACTGCCTCGAGGTGTTTATTCTTTCTCCAAAGTGATCCTGTTGTTGATGATGTTGTTGATATAATATGTTGAACACTGCCAAGAAGTGTTTATTCTTTCTCCAAAGTGATCCTGTTGTTGATGTTATTGTTGATATAATATGTTGAACACTGCCAAGAAGTGTTTATTCTTTCTCCAAAGTGATCCTGTTGTTGATGTTGTTGATATAATATGTTGAACACTGCCAAGAAGTGTTCATTCTTTCTCCAAAGTGATCCTGTTGTTGATGTTGTTGTTGATATAATATGTTGAACACTGCCTCGAGGTGTTCATTCTTTCTCTAAAGTGATCCTGTTGTTGATGTTGTTGTTGATATAATATGTTGAACACTGCCTCGAGGTGTTCATTCTTTCTCCAAAGTGATCCTGTTGTTGATGTTATTGTTGATATAATATGTTGAACACTGCCAAGAAGTGTTTATTCTTTCTCCAAAGTGATCCTGTTGTTGATGTTGTTGATATAATATGTTGAACACTGCCAAGAAGTGTTCATTCTTTCTCCAAAGTGATCCTGTTGTTGATGTTGTTGTTGATATAATATGTTGAACACTGCCTCGAGGTGTTTATTCTTTCTCCAAAGTGATCCTGTTGTTGATGTTGTTGTTGATATAATATGTTGAACACTGCCAAGAAGTGTTCATTCTTTCTCCAAAGTGATCCTGTTGTTGATGTTGTTGTTGATATAATATGTTGAACACTGCCTCGAGGTGTTCATTCTTTCTCCAAAGTGATCCTGTTGTTGATGTTATTGTTGATATAATATGTTGAACACTGCCAAGAAGTGTTTATTATTTCTCCAAAGTGATCCTGTTGTTGATATTATTGTTGATATAATATGTTGAACACTGCCAAGAAGTGTTTATTCTTTCTCCAAAGTGATCCTGTTGTTGATGTTATTGTTGATATAATATGTTGAACACTGCCTCGAGGTGTTTATTATTTCTCCAAAGTTATCCTGTTGTTGATGTTATTGTTGATATAATATGTTGAACACTGCCTCGAGGTGTTCATTCTTTCTCTAAAGTGATCCTGTTGTTGATGTTGTTGTTGATATAATATGTTGAACACTGCCTCGAGGTGTTCATTCTTTCTCCAAAGTGATCCTGTTGTTGATGTTATTGTTGATATAATATGTTGAACACTGCCTCGAGGTGTTTATTCTTTCTCCAAAGTTATCCTGTTGTTGATGTTATTGTTGATATAATATGTTGAACACTGCCTCGAGGTGTTCATTCTTTCTCCAAAGTGATCCTGTTGTTGATGTTATTGTTGATATAATATGTTGAACACTGCCTCGAGGTGTTTATTCTTTCTCCAAAGTGATCCTGTTGTTGATGTTATTGTTGATATAATATGTTGAACACTGCCTCGAGGTGTTTATTCTTTCTCCAAAGTTATCCTGTTGTTGATGTTATTGTTGATATAATATGTTGAACACTGCCTCGAGGTGTTTATTCTTTCTCCAAAGTGATCCTGTTGTTGATGTTGTTGTTGATATAATATGTTGAACACTGCCAAGAAGTGTTCATTCTTTCTCCAAAGTGATCCTGTTGTTGATGTTGTTGTTGATATAATATGTTGAACACTGCCTCGAGGTGTTTATTCTTTCTCCAAAGTGATCCTGTTGTTGATGTTGTTGTTGATATAATATGTTGAACACTGCCAAGAAGTGTTCATTCTTTCTCCAAAGTGATCCTGTTGTTGATGTTGTTGTTGATATAATATGTTGAACACTGCCTCGAGGTGTTTATTCTTTCTCCAAAGTTATCCTGTTGTTGATGTTATTGTTGATATAATATGTTGAACACTGCCTCGAGGTGTTTATTCTTTCTCCAAAGTGATCCTGTTGTTGATGTTGTTGTTGATATAATATGTTGAACACTGCCTCGAGGTGTTTATTCTTTCTCCAAAGTGATCCTGTTGTTGATGTTGTTGTTGATATAATATGTTGAACACTGCCAAGAAGTGTTCATTCTTTCTCCAAAGTGATCCTGTTGTTGATGTTGTTGTTGATATAATATGTTGAACACTGCCTCGAGGTGTTTATTCTTTCTCCAAAGTTATCCTGTTGTTGATGTTATTGTTGATATAATATGTTGAACACTGCCTCGAGGTGTTTATTCTTTCTCCAAAGTTATCCTGTTGTTGATGTTATTGTTGATATAATATGTTGAACACTGCCTCGAGGTGTTCATTCTTTCTCCAAAGTGATCCTGTTGTTGATGTTGTTGTTGATATAATATGTTGAACACTGCCTCGAGGTGTTCATTCTTTCTCTAAAGTGATCCTGTTGTTGATGTTGTTGTTGTTAAGCTAATATGTTGAACGTTGTCTCAGTGTTTTTTTTCTTTCTCTGAAGTAATCGTGTTGTTGTTGTTGTGAAGGTAATATGTGAAGATATTATATGTTGAGGTAATATTTATTTCTCCCGGAGGGATCGTGTTGTTGTTTTTTTCCACCTGTGCTATGCGGAAGTTCAGTTTGTGGTAAAATGGCGATATTTACTTCCCCAAACAATCGGGTTTTTTGTCAAGGACATATTATGGTGATGGGAACTGCTTCTTTTCAAGTGTCGCTTTATTTGTACAGGGTGATGAGAACACTGGTGCGGACCTGAGATGGAGAAATCTTAATCATGTATGTATGTTTTGGGACCGGTTCTCGGGTTTGTTGCATGGATGGTTGATCCACATGGACCAGATGGAATTCTTGTCGTTGCAAAAGACCAATATCGGATAACCATGGGACGCCTTGGCGTCTTTGCAGGTAACCTGGGGATACCTGGGGTAACCTGGTCAATGGTTACTTCTTTTTTTTTGGTATACAAGATCGAGGCTCGTGGAAGAGCTAACATTAATCACAAGAAAACATAAACGGACACATAAAACATATAATAAAGGGAGCAGGAGACAAGATGGGGTGAGAAAGGGAGGCACACAAGCACAATGATAGAGAACGGTGACATCGGGATACCTGTGGGAGGGAAAGGGCTTGGGGGGAGGGGCTTAGGAGGGTGGCGGGGTGGGAGAGGTATAAAACAAATGGACACTGCTCGGACTTCCAGGAAAGAAGTAGGAATTTCAAAAAAGTGGATCTCGGGTGAATTAACGGGCGTAGAAAACATCAAGGTTTTGGATGGGGGATGGTGGTGAACAGCTGTTTTAAATACCTGGAGGGAGGAGTGGGATTTGAATAGAGTGAGGGAGTTTGCTCCAGAGGTGGGAGAAAAGAGGAATGAAGCAGTGAAGGTGAGCAGAGAGTCTTGATTTTGGCAGTTTACCCAGAAGAGGGTGGCAGGCAGATCTTGTGTGACCAGGAATATTTGGGGGACAGAGTACAGACAGAGCTGGGGGAGCAAGGCCGGAGAGGAGTCAGTAGAAGACGGAAAGACCACCAACCTGCCTGCGGTGAGTAATTGAAAGTCCCTCGAGTTAGCTTCATCGCGGGAGTTTTTTTTTTTTTTTTTTTTTTTTGTATATTGAATCGAGGCTCGTGAAAGAGCTAACATTTACTTCACAAACAAATCAACCAGACAAACAAAACACACAAAAAGAGGGAGCGGAAAACAAGATGGGGAGAGAAGGGGAAGCACACAAACACAACATTTGAGAGCAGGGAGATGTGTGGAAGGGAGAGGGCTTGGGGGGAGGAGGCGAGGGAATGGGGGGGGGGGGGGGGTGGAGGGAGAAGTATAAAACACAAGGACACCAAGGACTTCCAGGACAGAAGTTGGTATTTCAAAAAAGTGGAATTGGGGTGAAATTAGCGGGGGTAGAAAAGATCAAGGTTTTGGATGGGGGAAGATAAGAGATGGTGGTGAACAGCTGTTTTAAAGACCTGGAGGGTGGAGTGGGATTGAAGAGAGTGAGGGAGTTTGTTCCAGAGGTGGGAGAAAAGAGGAATGAAGGAGTGAAGGTGAGCAGAGAGTCTTGATTCTGAAATTTTTTGATACTGAAATTTTTGATTCTTTTTGAATTTCTGAAAAATTCCAATGATTCTGAAAGCTTTGGTTTCAACAGCGTGAAGCCGAGCTAGGTGTGAGGCAGGAGCACCAGCCCAGAGGGGAGAGCAGTACTCCATCAAGTGGCGGATAAAAGCTTTTTATGTGGTGAGAAGATCAGGTGTGCCTCGGAGGGACTTCACACGATGGAGGATGCTCAGTCGGCGACTGGCTTTGGAGGCCGGCTTGGAAATGTGGTTTTCCCAGGAAAGATCATGGCAGATAGTGAGACCAAAAAACTTGAGTGACAGAACTTCTTTGAGAGGATTGTTGAGGAAGTAGATGGGAGGGTTATCCAGATGGTCCTTTCGTTGAGACACAGTCAGAGTGTTAGATTTGTCAGGATTGAAAGACATGTTCCACTTGTTTGCAGACCTGGACAAAATCACAGCCTGGTCAGAGAGTGAAGAGGCTGCTGTCTGCCGATCTGAGGGATGAGGTATGGAGCGGCAGAGAGTGGAGTCATCGACAAAGAGATAGGATTTTCTCGAGAGTTGGAGAGATCATTGATGAAGACCAAAAATGCACAGGGCCCAGAACACTACCCTGAGGAACTCCATCCTGAACTGTAACGGGAGATGAGAGAATTCCATTCACGGCCACATGTTGACTGCGACCGGAGAGGAAGTCCGCAAGCCATGCGTGGAGGTTTCCATGGATGCCATTGGAGGAGAGTTTGTTGAGCAGAGCGGGGTGCCAGTCCGTATCGAAGGCATGAGATATGTCAAGGGAGACATCTCTGATTTTCTGTTTGGCATTGGGGACCTCCATCCATTGTTGAGACAGCAGAAGCAGCATGTCCAGAGTAGAGTGACCTGGTCTGAATCAAAATTGATGATCAGAGATCAAGCCATTGGAGAAGAGGAAGGATTTGATTTCCGAAGCAATGATGGATTCCATGACTTTGCTGATAATTGGGAGCAGGCTGAATGGTCTATAGTTGTAAGAATCTGTTTTTTGCACCTTTTTAATGTAAAGTGTTGATGTTGGCTCATTTCCAAGCAGATGTCAGATGACCTTGAGCAAAAGAAAGGGTGAAGAGAACAGAGAGAGGGTGTGAAAGTGTGGCAGAGCAGGATTTCAGGACCTGTGGGCTGATGCTGTCTGGTCCAGTTGCAGAATCAGAGTCGAGATTTGACAGAAACTTCTCCACATTGTCGGGAGAGAAGGACACAGAGTCCAGGAACAGCTGGGTTCGACTGGGTAAGGTGGGTACAGAGAGAGATGGGTTTGGGACTCAAGCTTTTGAGGCAAACACAGAGTTTAGACATTCAGCATTTTCACGTGTGGAGTCACCTGTGTAGCCATTTGAGGTAAGGGTTGGGATGCAGGAGGAACAAACACCAGATACAAATTTGACCAGATGCCACCAGTATTTGGAGGAGGGAGACAGGTTTGAGATTTCAATCTTGAGATTTGGGAGATATTGTTTCCTGGCTCTCCTGAGGGTAGACACACCCTTGTTCCGAGCTTTGTGAAAGGAGCGGAGATTGCCTTCTGTTGGATTTGCCTGCCATGAGGCAAAGGCAAGTTGTTTCAGGGCAACTGTCTCACCACAAGATTCAGTGTGCCATGGACAGGGGGAAGGTTATGACAACTGAAGATGAGATGGAATCGATCTGTGCATGAGAGAGCAATTTACTTTGGAAGTATTCCCAGGATGAGTTGATGTCAGAGGCAGTAGAGATGGGAGACCAGTCCAGATGTTTGAAAGTTGCTTGAAGACCATGCCAGTCAGCCTGAATGGAATGCCAACTCGTTGGCACTGAGGAGGCTCTCTGACAACGGCCAGAGAGATGTCCACTTTAACAAGCAAATGATCAGATGAACCGATTGGAGCAGAAGAAGAACAGCAGACATTTGCAGGGAAGTTAGTCTTTTACTTCAGAAACTTCAGAAAGAAACGAACAGAAATGAACAGCATTTCTCTGCACAACGGATTTTCATAACAATAGGAGTGAATGATCAGTCGATGTCTGTGCTCTGCAGCGATATTCTGGACTCTGGCCATTACGATGCTCTCTTCCCATTATGCAGTTTTCTCGAGTGACACCAAGTGGCAATCGTTAGGAAAGACATCGATGGATATGGATATAGATTCGGATGATCCAGTCGAAGAAAATGATAGCCATTCAAATAATAAAATAATAAAGGCGAGCATATTGTCGGGAGAATGGGCAGAAGAAAGAGACACGTCGTTGGAAAAAGAGCAGGGAGATGATGCAAAAAATGTTTTGAAGCGGCAGCAGAGAACCGAGTAAGACTTCTGCAGAAAATAAAGGATCAAAATGCTACAAAATTCAAGAAAGAGACTGTAGAGGAGTGAGAGAAACATCTGCTGCAAAAAAGAAGATGATATGCTGATAAATTCAATGCAAAGGCGACGGAGGCTGCAGAGCACAAAAAAGCCCGACTCAACAAACTTAGAGAAAGGGCAGCACAGAGAAGATCACAACGGCCTGCGGAGCGAAGACATACACCACTTCAGAAAATTAAAGAAAGACCAACACAGATATCAAAAGAGACCAGTGTGAACTGAATCCAGTTATTTCTGGAAACGCTGGAGGAAAGAGATCTTTGAAGTATTTTAAGGACGATCAGCTGTAAGCGAAGGATTGACACTCACTTTAACTGCTTATGTGTGATTCTATTTATCCTACAGAGCCGTGTATTCTCTTGACAAAGTGCTCCCCCAACTTGTGTATTCTCTTGAGAAAGTTCTCCCCCAATTTGTGTATTCTCTTGACAAAGTGCTCCCCCAACTTGTGTATTCTCTTGACAAAGTGCTCCCCCTACTTGTGTATTCTCTTGACAAAGTGCTCCCCCAATTTGTGTATTCTCTTGACAAAGTGCTCCCCCAACTTGTGTATTCTCTTGACAAAGTGCTCCCCCAACTTGTGTATTCTCTTGACAAAGTGCTCCCCCAACTTGTGTATTCTCTTGACAAAGTGCTCCCCCAACTTGTGTATTCTCTTGACAAAGTTCTCCCCCAACTTGTGTATTCTCTTGACAAAGTGCTCCCACAACTTGTGTATTCTCTTGACAAAGTGCTCCCCCAACTTGTGTATTCTCTTGACAAAGTGCTCCCCCAACTTGTGTATTCTCTTGACAAAGTGCCCCCCAACTTGTGTATTCTCTTGACAAAGTGCTCCCCCTACTTGTGTATTCTCTTGACAAAGTGCTCCCCCAACTTGTGTATTCTCTTGACAAAGTGCTCCCCCAACTTGTGTATTCTCTTGAGAAAGTTCTCCCCCAACTTGTGTATTCTCTTGACAAAGTGCTCCCCCAACTTGTGTATTCTCTTGACAAAGTGCTCCCCCAACTTGTGTATTCTCTTGACAAAGTGCTCCCCCTACTTGTGTATTCTCTTGACAAAGTGCTCCCCCAATTTGTGTATTCTCTTGACAAAGTGCTCCCCCAACTTGTGTATTCTCTTGACAAAGTGCTCCCCCAACTTGTGTATTCTCTTGACAAAGTGCTCCCCCAACTTGTGTATTCTCTTGACAAAGTGCTCCCCCAACTTGTGTATTCTCTTGACAAAGTTCTCCCCCAACTTGTGTATTCTCTTGACAAATTGCTCCCACAACTTGTGTATTCTCTTGACAAAGTGCTCCCCCAACTTGTGTATTCTCTTGACAAAGTGCTCCCCCAACTTGTGTATTCTCTTGACAAAGTGCCCCCCCAACTTGTGTATTCTCTTGACAAAGTGCTCCCCCTACTTGTGTATTCTCTTGACAAAGTGCTCCCCCAACTTGTGTATTCTCTTGACAAAGTGCTCCCCCAATTTGTGTATTCTCTTGACAAAGTGCTCCCACAACTTGTGTATTCTCTTGACAAAGTGCTCCCCCAACTTGTGTATTCTCTTGACAAAGTGCTCCCCCAACTTGTGTATTCTCTTGACAAAGTGCTCCCCCAATTTGTGTATTCTCTTGACAAAGTGCTCCCACAACTTGTGTATTCTCTTGACAAAGTGCTCCCACAACTTGTGTATTCTCTTGACAAAGTTCTCCCCCAACTTGTGTATTCTCTTGACAAACTGCTCCCCCAATTTGTGTATTCTCTTGACAAAGTGCTCCCACAACTTGTGTATTCTCTTGACAAAGTGCTCCCCCAACTTGTGTATTCTCTTGACAAAGTGCTCCCCCAACTTGTGTATTCTCTTGACAAAGTGCTCCCCCAACTTGTGTATTCTCTTGACAAAGTGCTCCCCCAACTTGTGTATTCTCTTGACAAAGTGCTCCCCCAACTTGTGTATTCTCTTGACAAAGTGCTCCCCCAACTTGTGTATTCTCTTGACAAAGTGCTCCCCCAACTTGTGTATTCTCTTGACAAAGTGCTCCCCCAACTTGTGTATTCTCTTGACAAAGTGCTCCCCCAACTTGTGTATTCTCTTGACAAAGTGCTCCCCCAACTTGTGTATTCTCTTGACAAAGTGCTCCCCCAACTTGTGTATTCTCTTGACAAAGTGCTCCCCCAACTTGTGTATTCTCTTGACAAAGTGCTCCCCCAACTTGTGTATTCTCTTGACAAAGTTCTCCCCCAACTTGTGTATTCTCTTGACAAAGTTCTCCCCCAACTTGTGTATTCTCTTGACAAACTGCTCCCCCAATTTGTGTATTCTCTTGACAAAGTGCTCCCACAACTTGTGTATTCTCTTGACAAAGTGCTCCCCCAACTTGTGTATTCTCTTGACAAAGTTCTCCCCCAACTTGTGTATTCTCTTGACAAACTGCTCCCCCAATTTGTGTATTCTCTTGACAAAGTTCTCCCCCAATTTGTGTATTCTCTTGACAAAGTGCTCCCACAACTTGTGTATTCTCTTGACAAAGTGCTCCCCCAATTTGTGTATTCTCTTGACAAAGTGCTCCCCCTACTTGTGTATTCTCTTGACAAAGTGCTCCCACAACTTGTGTATTCTCTTGACAAAGTGCTCCCCCAACTTGTGTATTCTCTTGACAAAGTGCTCCCCCAACTTGTGTATTCTCTTGACAAAGTGCTCCCCCAACTTGTGTATTCTCTTGACAAAGTGCTCCCCCAACTTGTGTATTCTCTTGACAAAGTGCTCCCCCAATTTGTGTATTCTCTTGACAAAGTGCTCCCCCAACTTGTGTATTCTCTTGACAAAGTGCTCCCCCTACTTGTGTATTCTCTTGACAAAGTGCTCCCCCAACTTGTGTATTCTCTTGACAAAGTGCTCCCACAACTTGTGTATTCTCTTGACAAAGTGCTCCCCCAATTTGTGTATTCTCTTGACAAAGTGCTCCCCCTACTTGTGTATTCTCTTGACAAAGTGCTCCCACAACTTGTGTATTCTCTTGACAAAGTGCTCCCCCAACTTGTGTATTCTCTTGACAAAGTGCTCCCCCAACTTGTGTATTCTCTTGACAAAGTGCTCCCCCAACTTGTGTATTCTCTTGACAAAGTGCTCCCCCAACTTGTGTATTCTCTTGACAAAGTGCTCCCCCAATTTGTGTATTCTCTTGACAAAGTGCTCCCCCAACTTGTGTATTCTCTTGACAAAGTGCTCCCCCAACTTGTGTATTCTCTTGACAAAGTGCTCCCCCAATTTGTGTATTCTCTTGACAAAGTGCTCCCCCAACTTGTGTATTCTCTTGACAAAGTGCTCCCCCAATTTGTGTATTCTCTTGACAAAGTGCTCCCCCAATTTGTGTATTCTCTTGACAAAGTGCTCCCCCAATTTGTGTATTCTCTTGACAAAGTGCTCCCCCAACTTGTGTATTCTCTTGACAAAGTGCTCCCCCAACTTGTGTATTCTCTTGACAAAGTGCTCCCCCAACTTGTGTATTCTCTTGACAAAGTGCTCCCCCCACTCGAATCCTTCCCGTCTGTTGCGTGGAAGTTCTGTGGGCTCAACTAGTTTAATATCTAATTGCTCAGTACAGTATATTTCATAAAGTTTATTTCATAAAACTGCATCCATTAAAATAATTTCATAAACCTTCATCTCAGATCATCTCCCATCCAAACCCATGATCTTTTCCACCCCTGTTAATCCCTCTGCTCCCCACCCCAAGCCAACCTCCTTTCAAATTTCCGGTTTTTCCTTCCTGACAATTTGCTTCTGTGTCCATCTTATCCACCCCGTACATCCTCCCTTCCCTCTCATTCCTCCCTACTCCCATTGTTTGTCCAACTCTCCATCTATTTTGTCATTCGACCTTGCTGTTGGTGCCCCTCCACCCTCTCTCTCTCTCTCTCTCTCCTCTCTCTCTCCTCTCTCTCTCCCTCCTCTCTCTCTCTCCTCTCTCTCTCTCTCTCTCCTCTCTCTCTCCTCTCTCTCTCCTCTCTCTCTCCTCTCTCTCTCTCTCTCTCCTCTCTCTCTCTCTCTCCTCTACTCTCTCTCTCTCCTCTCTCTCCTCTCTCTCCTCTCTCTCTCCTCTCTCTCTCTCCTCTCTCTCTCTCCTCTCTCTCTCTCCTCTCTCTCTCTCACACTCTCTCTCTCACACTCTCTCTCTCACACTCTCTCTCTCTCTCTCCTCTCTCTCTCTCCTCTCTCTCTCTCCTCTCTCTCTCACACTCTCTCTCTCTCACACTCTCTCTCTCACACTCTCTCTCTCACACTCTCTCTCACACTCTCTCTCACCTCTCTCACACTCTCTCTCACCTCTCTCACACTCTCTCTCACTCTCTCACACTCTCTCTCACTCTCTCTCACTCTCTCTCACTCTCTCTCACACTCTCTCTCTCTCTCTCCTCTCGCTCTCACACTCTCTCTCTCTCTCTCTCTTCTCTCTCTCACACTCTCTCTCTCACACTCTCTCTCTCACACTCTCTCTCTCACACTCTCTCTCTCACTCTCTCTCACTCTCTCTCACTCTCTCACTCGTTCCTTTTGTTTTGTTGTATCCTGATCTGTTCAGTGTACTATCCCTTCCATGAGCCTTAACCTTTTATACAAAAAGGTATGAAAAGCTTCCAATATAATGACTCGAAACTAATGGGGCCGCAGGCAACACAATCCTTAATAGGCCCCACTAATGAAGCAACAGAATCATAGCTACTGAAAAGAGATGTGATCCAGGAAACGTGCAACAGAAAAATAAATATTAAATACATGGAATTTAATAGACTATTTCCCTGATGAACAAACACGTGTGGCTCAATTGTATGCGTCATGTTTGCTCCGAAGTCCTGTGCCATCATTGTCTATATTATCACAGATGTTTAGCATGACACATGCATGATGCATGTTCATTCATGTCTTACTTTGACTGTGCAACTGAAAATCCCCTTCTGTGCAGCTAACGATGCCATAAGGAATCTCAGGAACGGTCGGTGGCGGTTGGCGCCGTGCGTCCAGCCAGTCGGCCCAACGTCATTACCGACCTTGGATGTTCGTTTTTACAGTGCGGCCCATAAGGCAAAGCCGTCTAGAAAAGTGTTTGTCTGTTCGTATGTGTGTATGTCACTCACAAACGTACACCAATCAGAGCTGAGGATCTGGTCACATGACAGTGGTGATGTGATGTGATTAAGTCTTTGATGTCAATAGGGTGTATGATGGCTTTCTCCACACCTCCATTTTGATTTATATGCCGAATATATTATCGAACCTGTCATTTATCACAATTTGCATGCTCTACCTTTACATTTTTCATTCAGTGTGAAACGCAAACAAACCGATTGTTAAAATGACCATCAAATATCGAAAGCATTGGCGTCACGGGTCTTCCGATGACACGGTCCGTATAGGCCTTCGGCTTCCCGCCTTCATGCCTCACCTACAGGACACCTTGGACAAATTATCCCAGGTTTCTTAATATAGTTGTATTGTTTTTGTAATAATAATAACGTTCATAATAATAATAATGGAAATATAATAGTAACATTGCAATCCCTTTGTCGTGACTGCAAAGTTCCTGATTGAAGCGGTGTATGGTTGGATCATTGTTGACTCAAAACATCTAGAATGAACCAGTCTCAATGCAATCTCTTTGTTTCCATGGTGACAGACAGCTTAGAGACTTAGAGTACATCAAAATAATTTAATATTTACATTATTTGCTAACTGGTATCTTCACCCAGGTCACTATCCTCTTCAATTAAAGTATTAAACAAGCCCGGCTCGGCTGCTGTTAGACTTTCGGTCTTGTTTTCATCATTACTGTACCTCAAGTGAGGACATTCAGGCCTGGTGTTGGGCTAGCGGTTAGGGTGCCGGCTTGGGATCCTAGGATCCTGGGTTTAAATCCCGGTCGATCGCTGAATTAACGCCAGGGGGGTTGACTCAGCCCGTCATCGTTCTGAGGTCGGCAAATTGAGTACCAGCTTGCTGGTAATTCCCTGTGTGTCGCAAGAGGAGACTAACAGAGTTGGTAGCAGGAAGGGCATCCGGCCATAAAACATCGCTTCAAAAAGGGGACGAAGGTGCCCGAAAAAGGCCCAGCCCCGCTCTGCGGGGAAAAATGGCCTCTAAAGGTGGTTCAAGTGAGGACATTCGATACAAAGTAATTTCTGTAAAAACAAACCTCAAGTTTGGATCGTTTTTCTTTGCAAATTAATGTAAAATGTTAAGTTTTCTGTGCTTTTGGAAAGGACACGAGAGATTGGTATATAATTGCTGTCAAATACCTTGCAAAACTTGGCAAAATCAAACAAGGGAAAACTTTGTTGATTCTCCTCTCTTGACATTTCCCATTACATGACGATGGTTCCACTAAATATTAATTTGCGAATAGCTCAAGATACATGCAGACAAATCACCTGTTATCTCAAGCACACGGATCATGCTGCTTGATCCATGAATGAATGACAAGCAGAATGGCCTCCAGTTGTGCCTTTGTCCACCTGAAGTGAGAAAACAGCAGGTGATGATCTCACTCCCATTGGTTGACAGCAAATAACTATTTCAGTTTTGACTACATGGAGGGGGGCACAACTTCGCAAAATTTATTACACGCTTGATTTGTTATCCAGGAGGGCTGTTTAAATTGGATCGTTATAGTGCGGGAAATAAAAATTACAAACCTCCTGATGTCAGGACATCTGAAGTTCATGGCAGCACACGTGGATGAAATGAAACCCCATACCACAGGGAACATTTGTCTGTGAGTAAGAGTTCAAAACCGAACAACTGCCCATTAGTACTGTTTAATACAAGAGAAACATTGCTCGACTCACACCTGGGTTTTTTTTAAAGGTAAAAGCACACATGTGGAGGAAAACATTTCATGATTGAGTGTGGGGAGGGGGAGATGTAGGTGCCTGAAAAGGTGTTTTGATACGATATGGCGATATATATATAGTGCATTCAGAACGTATTCAGACCCCTTCACTTCTTTCACATTTTGTTATGTTGCAGCCTTATACTGAAATCGTTTAAATTGATTTTTTCCCTCATCAATCTACACTCAATACCCCATAATGACAAAGAGAAAACGGGATTTTAGAAAGTTTTGCAAATTTATTAAAAAGAAACAACTGAAATATCACATTGACATAAGTATTCAGACCCTTTGCTATGACACTTGAAATTTAGCTCGAGTGCCTCCCATTTCTCTTGATCATCTTTGAGATGTTTCTACACCTTGATTGGAGTCCACCTGTGGTAAATTCAATTGACTGGACATGATGTGGAAAGGCACACACCTGTCTCTATAAGGTCTCACAGCTGACAATGCATAACGGAGCAAAAACCAAGCCATGAGGTCGAAGGAACTGCCTGAAGAGCTCAGAGACAGGATTGTGTCGAGGCACAGATCTGGGGAAGCTTACAAAAAAAAAATTCTGCTGCATTGAAGGTTCCCAAGAGCACAGTGGCCTCCATTATTCTTAAATGGAAGAAGTTTGGAACAATCAGGACTCTTCCTAGAGCTGGCCGCCCGGCCAAACTGAGCAATCGGGGGAGAAGGGCCTTGGTAAGAGAGGTGTCCAAGAACCCGATGGTCACTCTGGCTGAGCTCCAGAGATCCTGTGTGGAGATGGGAGAAACTTCCAGAAGGACAACCATCACTGCAACACTCCACCGATCTGGGCTTTATGGCAGAGTGGCCAGACGGAAGCCAAACAGTTCAATCTTGGCTTCATCAGACCACAGAATCTTGTTTCTCAAAGTCTGAGAGTCCTTTAGGTGCTTTTTTGCAAACTCCAAGCGGACTTTCATGTGTCTTTCACTGAGGAGAGGCTTCCGTCTGGCCACTCTGCCATAAAGCCCAGATCGGTGGAGTGTTGCAGTGATGGTTGTCCTTCTGGAAGTTTCTCCCATCTCCACACAGGATATCTGGAGCTCAGCCAGTGTGACCATCGGTTTCTTGGTCACCTCTCTTTCCAAGGCCCTTCTCCCCCGATTGCTCAGTTTGGCCGGGCGGCCAGCTCTGGGAAGAGTCCTGGTTGTTCCAAACTTCTTCCATTTAATAATTATGGAGGCCACTGTGCTCTTGGGAACCTTCAATGCAGCAGAGAATTTTTTTGTAGCCTTCCCCAGATGTCTGCCTCGACACAATCCTGTCTCTGAGCTCTGCAGGCAGTTCCTTCGACCTCATGGCTTTGGTTTTTGCTCCGTTATGCATTGTCAGCTATGAGACCTTATATAGACAGGTGTGTGCCTTTCCAAATCATGTCCAATCAATTGAATTTACCACAGGTGGACTCCAATCAAGGTGTAGAAACATGTCAAAGATGATCAAGAGAAATGGGAGGCACCTGAGCTAAATTTCAAGTGTCATAGCAAAGGGTCTGTATACTTATGTAAATGTGATATTTCAGTTTTTTCTTTTTAATAAATTTGCAAAACTTTTTAAAATCCTGTTTTCTCTTTGTCATTATGGGGTATTGAGTGCAGATTGATGAGGGGAAAAATGAATTTAAACGATTTCAGCATAAGGCTGCAACATAACAAAATGTGAAAAAAGTGAAGGGGTCTGAATACTTTCTGAATGCACTGTATATATGTACAGTCACGTGAAATAGTAAGTACACCCCATGTAAAGTTTTGACTTTTTCAACATATTTCAACATACAGCTATTTGATATTAATTTCAACAATATTGATAGATAAAAGGTGATATAATATAACAAATATCATGAAACATTTACATGTTGTAGTCCATTGTATAATTTAAATGAACATAAATGCAAATTTCGCATGTGGAAAAAGTCAGTACACCCCTACGTTTATCACTACTTCAAATACCTAAAATTCGAATCAGGTGCACCAGCTCAGGTGAAAATGATTAGAACATCGTTAGAGAGGATCTTGGAGGAACCTGTCTTATTTAAACCTCCGACATTTAGTTTGGTTTGCTCTTTGTTGTTGAAGTGTGCGGCGTCACCATGCCTAGATCAAAAAAGCTCCCTGAGGCCTTCAGAAAGAAGATTATAGATGCCGACGAGTCTGGGATGGGATTTAAAAAGATCTCCAAACAATTTGAAAACAATCATTCGACTGTCAGGAAGATCATCTACAAGTGGAAAAGATTCTAAACAACTGCCAACTTGTTCAGGCCAGGCCGCCCCAGCAAGTTCAGCCCGAGAGCAGACCGCAAGATGCTGAAAGAAGTCTCTAAGAACCCCAGAATGTCATCACGGGACCTACAGGTAGGTCTTGCCACTGTTGATGTCAAAGTGCATGAGTCTACCATTAGAAAGAGGCTGCACAAAATTGATCTACATGGGAGGTGTGCCAGGAGGAAACCTTTGCTGTCCAGAAAGAACATCAGGGCAAGACTAAAGTTTGCCAATGAACACCTAGGCAAAGACCAGCACTTCTGGAGCAATGTGCTCTAGACAGATGAGTCAAAGGTAGAGCTATTTGGCCACAGTACCAGAAGACCTGTTTGGCGAAAACCAAAGACAGCATTTGACCACAAGAACATGATACCAACTATAAAGCATGGTGGTGGAAATATTATGGTTTGGGGCAGCTTTGCTGCATCAGGGCCTGGGCAGCTCACCATCATATAATCCACTATGAATTCTTCATTGTACCAGAGGGTGCTTGAGGATAAGGTGGGGGCATCTGTCGAAAAGTTGAAGCTCAACCGAAGGTGGACCTTGCAACATGACAATGACCCTAAACATACCAGTAAATCCACCAAGGAATGGCTGAAAAGAAAGAAATGGAGGGTTCTGTAATATCCAAGTCAAAGCCCGGATCTAAATCCCATCGAGATGTTGTGGGGGGATTTGAAACGAGCTGTGCATGCAATTGTGCAGGCTGTGCATCAATTTTTTTTTAAAAATAAATTATTGCAAAGTCAATTTTGTTTGTTTTTTTGTTCAATTACATCACCTTTATCTGTAGATAGTTTAAATTAAAAAAAAAAAAAAAATGAAGATCGAATGATCGAAGAATGCAGAATGAATGAAGAAGAACAAAATGAAGGATGAATGAAAATGAAGAAAAAAATGAAGATGAAGAATGAAGAAAAATGAAAGAATGAAGAAAAATGAAAAAATGAAGAAAATGAAGATGAAGAAAATGAAGAATGAAGAAGAAGAATGAAGTTTAAATGAAGATCAAATATTGATATGTCCACATATGTTAAACAGATAAAAAAACATTTCATGGGGTGTACTCACTTTTTCCACATGCGAAATTTGCATTTATGTTCATTTAAATTATACAATGGACTACAAAATGTAAATGTTTCATGATATTTGTTATATTATATCACCTTTATCTATCAATATTGTTGAAATGAAGATCAAATAGCTGTATGTTGAAATATGTTGAAAAAGTCAAAACTTTACATGGGGTGTACTTACTTTTTCACATGACTGTATATATGTATGTATATATATATATATGTATATATATTTGATCATTCCCACAACACACTATCAGGGTACACCTCTAATGAACAAAAAAAAAATTTGGAGTGTGTTTTGGTATAAACGGTAATTCAGGGTAAATATTCAGTGAGCATAAGTCGCAGTTGGTGGACCTGGTAACCTTGATAACCATTTTCCATTCCACCAGGAAAGATTTCCAAGCCATGCTTTGCTTGTGTACCTCCAAAGTACTTCTTGGGAATGAGGGTGGCATAACAAAAGCTTGGCTGGGAAATGGATTTAGGCAAGTTTTGGGCCTACAGCCTGTTGGGAGACCACAGAAGTTGTTTCCATGCCAACCTACCATCTCTGCAGGCACCTATCCCACTCCACATCACTTCTTCAGCCCCTGTCATGTGCCTTTTTCTCAGGAGTGCTTTATGTCTGCCCACTCTCCTATAAACCCTGGATTTGTGAAGTGCTGCAGAGACTGTTGTCCTTCCGGTAGGTTCTTCCATCTAAACCAAGGAACTCTGTAGTTCTGTCAGAGTAGTCATTGGGTTATTGGTCACCTCATTGACCAAGGCCCTTCTTGCCCGGTTGCTCAGTTTGGTAGGGCGGCCAGCTCTAGAAAGAGTCTCGGTAGTTCCATATTCTTTCCATTTCCTAATGATGGAGCTCACTTTGCTCTTGGGAACTTTCAACAGTCTAGAAATTGTTTTATATAATTTCCCAGATCTACGCCACCTCACAGGTCTATCTCGGAGTTCTACGGGCAGTTCATTGTACTTCTTGGTGGAGTTTCTGCTCTGACATGCACTGCCAACTGTGTGACCTGATATCGAAAGGTGTTTCTTTCTAAATCATGTCCAATCATTTGAATTCGCCACAGGTGGACTACAATCAATTTGTAGAGACACCTCAATGATGATCAAAGGAAATTATATACACCTGAGCTCAATTTGGTGTGTCACAGCAAAGGGGTTGAATACTTAATGACTCAAGACATTTCAGCCAATCATTTTTATCTATTTTGTAAATAAAATACTAAAAACAAATTAGTCTTTGACATTATGAGTATTATGTGTAGACCAGTGACAAAAAAAAATCTCAATTTAATCCATTTTAAATTCAGGCTGTAACACAACAAAATGTTTAAAAAGTCAAGGGGTGTGAATACTTTCTGAAGTCACTGTATATCAATTTCAATAGCAATGCGAAGGTCAGATATGTGCTGATGATTTGTTACTAATTTTAACAGCACATTTGCAAATAAGTAATGTCATCATCATTGTGACTGTTTATTCTCACTAATCATTCCGACTGACGAAAGGCCAAAAAAGAAAGTTTTAAACAACTTAACAATATGCATTAAGGTGATGATGAAAAATAAGTAAGAATAATTGCAAATTTTAAAACGTTTTATTTCACTCATTCTAAGCTGCATGATGGCTGTTCACCTCTTCAAGTCATCCAAACTCATGATTCATTCTCTCCCTCATGAACCCTCCCAAACCCACTCCATCCTCTCCAGGTTCGTGTTTTTCTTTCCCTTCTCCTTTCTTTGTTTTGTTCAATTGTTGTTTCAGCCCCATGTGCCCTTCTTTTTTGTGTTTGAGCTTGTTTCCAGCCTGTTAGCCCCCAATGTCATGCTCGTCACTATTTTTTCATGCTGCCACTACTGTTTCACCCTCGTATTTTTGAGGAGGTGTGGGAGATTTTGTCAGTTTTACGGGTGAATCGCCCATCGCATCCTTGTGTTTTGGAGATTCACTTGGGAACACTGTTTTTGCTGGCAGAAAGGACATCCCAATGAAAGCTCAACGCACTCATTCATTCTTTATTTCTTTTCTTTTTTGTATGCAAGATCGAGGCTCGTGTAAGAGCTAACATTAATGACAAAAAAAACAAACGGACGCATAAGACAAAATAAAGGGAGCGGGAGACCAGACGGGGAGAGGGGGGAAGCACACAAGTACAACATTTGAGAACAGGGACATCAGGAGATCTGTGGGTGGGAGACGGCTTGGGGGGAGGAGGTATGGAGAGGGGGGTGGGTGGGTGAGGTAAAAAAAACACATGGACACTGCTAGGACTTCCAGGAAAGAAGTCGGTATTTCAGAAAAGTGGATCTGGGGTGAATTAACGGGGGTAGAAAAGATCAAGGTTTTCGATGAGGGAAGATAAGAGATGGTGGTGAATTCATTCATTCATTCATTCATTCATTCATTCATCACACTGTTTGCAATTGTACGTTCTTGTTCTTTTTGTGAAACACAGCAGAAACAAACACCCAGTTTAAGTGAATTATCGAACTTTATTGCACAAGACTAATTGTATGGTCCAATATCTTTTCTCGATTGCGAGTTGTATAATTGCACCAAATGGTTCACAAAATCAACCAACGAAATTGACGTTAAGAATGTTTAATTTGGAGATTAGGGGCTTGGGAGTGCCTTAATGGAGGCATTGTGGGCAGCTGATCGATGACACAACAAAAGTACAAACTTTATTCAAGCTTACCATAATGCCAAGGTATTCACAAAGCAGGTAGATCATTCCTTGATGAGCGAATTATTACCCTGCGCTCGCGACGGAGCGAAATGCGGGGTTAAGCATTCAGGTGCGTGCGTACGTGTGCTGTGTCTGAATGAATGAATGAATGAATGAATGATCGTTTTAAGGCCATTCTCCCCAGTGGAGCGGGGGTTAGCCTTGAGGGTCCCATGACAATCATGGTTCCCTGTTTTGAGGCAATATTTTTATGGCCGGATGCCCTTCCTGACGCCAATCCTTGGTCGCCTCTTACGATGCGCAGGGATACGGTGTACCTATTCTAAACCGGGGTACACACCGGGATTATTAAATTCATTTTTAAATGCATTTAAAAAATTCATTTTCTCGACAAACATTGTCCGATTGACACGAAATTTTACCATAGAAGCGCCTCCGCCTGTATAATTTTTATATTCATAATTGTGACGTCAAAGGTCACGTGGTACGGACGCCATCTTTGAAAAACGTTGCACCTCTATATCTCCCAAACCGCTCAATGGAAAAAATGGAAACATCGCTCATTGTCAATTACTCCCAATAGGGATTAAGATATGTTGATGATGATGTCATCGTTGCCTTAATTATGACGTCATAATTCGGCAAGTACAACGCTTGATCTGATCAGTATGAAAAATCTAAAATTCCTCTGCAACTGTTAGTCCGATTGGCACGAAATTTTCACCATAGGAGCGCCTCCTCCTGTGGAATTTTTAAAATGATAATTATGACGTCATAGGTCACGTTGTACAAGCGCCATCTTGGAAAAACCGAAAAACGTTGCACCTCTATATTTCCAAAACCGCTCTATGGAAAAAATTTAAACGTGGCTCATTGTAAATAACTCCATATGGGGAATAGGTGTTGTTAACGATCACGTCATTGGTGCCATAATTATGACGTCATAATTCGACAGGGACAACGCTTAGTTTGATCAGTTTGAAATGTATTGAGCATGATCTATGCAACAATTATATTAGAGAATATATATTTATGATGTCATCGCTGAAGTGGTCTGGCAGCCATATTGGATCAAAAAAAAAAAGAAACGTTCAAATGCAGAAGAGTTGGCTCATACCAAGTTGACTGCGCAGGGTAAGTATTCTATGAATACCATCTAGGTTTACAAGAAATGCTTTCTTATATCGTTGATCAGATCTTCGGTTGGGGGGAAGGAGGTTGTGATGTCATGAGATGCATTGTTTTTATTTTTAGGTAAAGCATGTTGTGCAGATATCAGACTACTACTCACCTGAGATCTGAGCCATTCATTCCCCAGATTTTTCAGAGACTTGATTCAAACCAGAACCATATGTTTCCTTTGTGATGTTGGCAATGGGTGTTTTATATTTAATCATCCAGTGGAAACTAACAGCAGCTATTACCATGCAATCTCGCGATGCACATTAGAAACCTCGAACTATATACAGTCACGTGAAAAGTAAGTACACCCCATGTAAAGTTTTGACTTTTTCAACATATTTCAACATTCAGCTATTTGATCTTCATTTCAAAAATATTGATAGATAAAGGTGATATAATATAACAAATATCATGAAACATTCACATTTTGTAGTCCATTGTATAATTTAAATAAACATAAATGCAAATTTCGCATGTGGAAAAAGTAAGTACACCCCCACATTTATCACCACGTATCACCACTACGAGTCTGGGAAGGGATTTAAAAAGATGTCCAAACAATTTGAAATCAATCCTTCGACTGTCCGGAAGATCATCTACAAGTGGAGAAGATTCCAAACAACTGCCAACTTGTTCAGGCCAGGCCGCCCCAGCACGTTCAGCCCGAAAGCAGACCGCAAGATGCTGAAAAAAGTCTGTAAGATTAAGAACCCCAGAATGTCATCACAGGACCTACCGGTAGCTCTTGCCACTGTTGATGTCAAAGTGCACGAGTCTCCCATTAGAAAGAGGCTGCACAAATTTGATCTACATGGGAGGTGTGCCAGGAGGAAACCTTTGCTGCCCAGAAAGAACATCAGGGCAAGACTAAAGTTTGCCAATGAACACCTCGGCAAAGACCAGCACTTCTGGAACAATGTGCTCTGGACAGATGAGCCAAAGGTAGAGCTATTTGGCCACAGTACCAGAAGATATGTTTGGCGATAACCAAAGACAGCATTTGACCACAAGAACCTGATACCAACTGTAAAGCATGGTGGTGGAAATATTATGGTTTGGGGCAGCTTTGCTGCATCAGGGCCTGGGCAGCTCACCATCATAGAATCCACTATGAATTCTTCATTGTTCCAGAGGGTGCTTGAGGATAATGTGAGGCCATCTGTCAGAAGTTGAAGCTCAACCAAAGGTCGACCTTGCAACATGACAATGACCCTAAACTTACCAGTACATCCACCAAGGAATGGCTGAAAAGAAAGAAATGGAGGGTTCTGGAATGGCCAAGTCAAAGCCCGGATCCAAAATCCCATCGAGATGTTGTGGGGGGATTTGAAACGAGCTGTGCATGCAAGAAACCCCTCAAGCATCGCACAGCTGAAAGAATTTTGCATGGAGGAATGGCCAAAATTTCGCCCAGTCGATGTCAGAGACTGGTAGACAGTTTTCAGAAACGCCTACTTGAGGTTGTTTCTGCCAAAGGGGGCAATACCACCTATTGGAGCCAAGGGTGTACTTACTTTTTCCACATGTGAAATTTGCATTTATGTTTATTTAAATTATACAATGGACTACAAAATGTAAATGTTTCATGATATTTGTTATATTATATCACCTTTATCTCTCAATATAGTTGAAATGAAGATCAAATAGCTGTATGTTGAAATATGTTGAAAAAGTCAAAACTTTACATGGGGTGTACTTACTTTTTCACGTGACTGTATTATATAGTGTGAGTAGATCTTTTGAGTCAATCTCATGTTTATATTAAAAGTGTTATTCAAATGGATGTGTTGGACATGTGCAAGTAAGAATTTCCAGAAATCAAGTTGAATCTCTGTGCCTGATACTCCCACACAGCAGACAGGTCGGTGGCCTCTCTGTCTTTTACCGCATCCTTGCATCGTCTGCCCTTTCCATGCCCTCTACCGCACGTTTCTGCAGGTCTGCTAGTAACAAATTTCTGGTGAAACTCCCAAAATCCAGGCTCCCTGTTTCATCCCTGGTTTTCTTTTCAGCCCCTGTCTCCTTTTTTGTGTTTGATCTTGTATCCAGCTTTTTCACCCTTCAGTCATTCTCTGATTGCCCCCTTGCTCTAATTCCTCCCCTCACCTATTCTTCCTCCAAGTGTTCCTATCTTGCCATTGGTTTGTCTCCCTGTTTTATACTGTGTTCCAACTGTTATTTTTTTCCAATGCTTTCCGAGCTCTTCAACAAGCCTCATCATTGTATACAAAAATAAAACACCATTTCGATTTCAAATGATAAGTTTTAGTAGATTGATCATGATTGATCTTCTCACTCTACATTGTCATACGAAAAATGTACCATAATGAGGATTATCCAACTTCCGTGAATTTCCCTGGAATTTCCACTAATGCAGTCACAGCTTGGCTGTTAGGGCTAGGAGCTAGGAGCTAGGAGTTTGGGCTTGGAGTTTGGGCTTGGGGTTTGGGCTTGGAGTTTGGGCTAGGAGTTTGGGCTTGGAGCGAGGGCCCGGAGCTAGGAGTTGGGGCTAGGAGTTTGGGCTAGGAGTTTGGGCTAGGTGTTTGGGCTAGGTGTTTGGGCTAGGAGTTTGGGCTAGGAATTTGGGCTAGGAGTTTGGGCTAGGAGTTAGGGCTAGGAATTTGGGCTAGGAGTTTGGGCTAGGAATTTGGGCTAGGAGTTAGGGCGAGGAGCTAAGGGCTAGGAGCTAGGAGTTTGGGCTAGGAGTTTGGGCTTGGAGCTGGGGCTATGAGTTTGGGTTAGGAGCTAAGAGTTTGGGCTAGGAGTTTGGGTTCGGAGTTTGGGCTAGGAGTTTGGGCTAGGAGTTTGGGCTAGGAGTTTGGGCTCGGAGTTTGGGCTCGGAGTTTGGGCTCGGAGTTTGGGCTCGGAGTTTGGGCTCGGAGTTTGGGCTCGGAGTTTGGGCTCGGAGTTTGGGCTCGGAGTTTGGGCTAGGAGTTTGGGCTAAGAGTTTGGGCTAGGAGTTTGGGCTAGGAGTTTGGGCTAGGAGTTTGGGCTAGGAGTTTGGGCTATGAGTTTGGGCTATGAGTTTGGGCTATGAGTTTGGGCTATGAGTTTGGGCTCGGAGTTTGGGCTCGGAGTTTGGGCTCGGAGTTTGGGCTAGGAGTTTGGGCTGGGAGTTAGGAGTTTGGGCTAGGAGTTTGGGCTAAGAGTTTGGGCTAGGAGTTTGGGCTTGGAGCTGGGGCTATGAGTTTGGGCTAGGAGCTAAGAGTTTGGGCTAGGAGTTTCGGTTCGGAGTTTGGGCTCGGAGTTTGGGTTCGGAGTTTGGGCTCGGAGTTTGGGCTAGGAGTTTGGGCTAGGAGTTTGGGCTAGGAGTTTTGGCTAGGAGTTTGGGCGAGGAGTTTGGGCTAGGAATTTGGGTTCGGAGTTTGGGCTCGGAGTTTGGGCTAGGAGTTTGGGCTAGGAGTTTGGGCTAGGAGTTTGGGCTAGGAGTTTGGGCTAGGAGTTTGGGCTAGGAGTTTGGGGTAGGAGTTTGGGCTAGGAGTTTGGGCTATGAGTTTGGGCTAGGAGCTAAGAGTTTGGGCTCGGAGTTTGGGTTCGGAGTTTGGGCTAGGAGTTTGGGCTAGGAGTTTGGGCTAGGAGTTTGGGCTAGGAGTTTGGGCTAGGAGTTTGGGCTAGGAGTTTGGGCTAGGAGTTTGGGCTTCGTGTTTGGGCTGGGAGTTTGGGCTAGGAGCTAAGAGTTTGGGCTAGGAGCTAAGAGTTTGGGCTAGGAGCTAAGAGTTTGGGCTAGGAGCTAAGAGTTTGGGCTAGGAGCTAAGAGTTTTGGCTAGGAGCTTGGAGTTTGGGGTAGGAGTTTGGGGTAGGAGTTTGGGCTAGGAGTTTGGGCTAGGAGTTTGGGCTAGGAGTTTGGGCTAGGAGTTTGGGCTAGGAGTTTGGGCTAGGAGTTTGGGCTAAAAGTTTGGGCTAAGAGTTTGGGCTAAGAGTTTGGGCTAGGAGTTTGGGCTAGGAGTTTGGGCTAGGAGTTTGGGCTAGGAGTTTGCGCTAGGAGTTTGGGCTAGGAGTTTGGGCTAGGAGTTTGGGCTAGGAGTTAGGAGTTTGGGCTAAGAGTTTGGGCTAGGAGTTTGGGCTTAGAGTTGGGGATCTTTGTACCTTTCACATTTCTTTCTACTTTTTCATATTTCTCTTTATTCATTGTAATTATTGCTTCTTGTTTATTTCTCTCTTTCTTTATCTATCTCTCTTCAGAGAAGTGAATTCTTGCAGAATTTTTTTTTCTGGAAGGTTCACTTGGCTGCGCTTGGATTGTTTTGAGGGTAAAGGAGTAGCACCTTTAACCCGAATCCTATCCAGGTTCTTTCTGATGACTCCATCTTTGGTCTTTGCTTTATATTTTGGTTTCTTCTGATGACTCCAATGCAGTATTTGTTTTTCTGTTTCACTGCGATTGTCTAAAAAGCACATATTTTTTTCCTGGATATCACATGACCATTTTAAAATAATTAATCACAGGCCAAAAATACGTAACAAACATATTTGTCTTTTTTGGCCGATACAGATAATAATAATAATAATAATAATGCATTTATTTTATATAGCGCTTTTCAGGAAGCCCAAAGACGCTTTGACAGAGTGCAAAACATAATGCATAGCAAAACATAAAAACAATTGCAAAAAAAGAAGAATCAATAGGGAAATATTCAAAGCACAAAGGAGGGAGAAGGAGAGGAGATAGTCAGGGGTTAGATGCTGTGGGTTAAATGTTGAATGCAGTGTTGAACAGGTGGGTCTTGGGTGATGTTTTGAATGTGGTGAGTGAGGAGGAGTCTCTGATGGTGTGAGGTAGCGAGTTCCAGAGGGTGGGAGCAGCGATGGAGAAGGCCCTGTCCCCCCAGGATCTAAATTTGGTCCGGATGGGGGGGGGGGTCAGGAGGTTGGTACCAGCAGAGCGGAGGTTGCGGGTGGGAGTGTGTCTGGAGAGGAGGTCAGCCAGGTAGGATGGGGCCAGGTTATGGAGGGCTTTGTAGGTCAAGAGGAGGATTTTGTACTGGATTCTCTGGGAGATGGGGAGACAGTGAAGCTTGTAAAGGACGGGGGTGATGTGGTCACGGGTCCGGGAATGGGTGAGTAGACGGGCAGCGGAGTTCTGAATGTATTGGAGTTTATTGGTGATTGTTGAGGGTGAACCATAAAGGAGGCTATTGCAGTAGTCCAGATGGGAAGTGATGAAGGCGTGGATGAGGGTTTCTGCAGCCACGGAGGAGAGGGATGGACGGAGACGGGCGATGTTTTTCAGGTGAAAGAAGGCTGTCTTTGTGATCTGTTTAGTGTATTTGTCGAAGGAGAGGGTTTGGTCAAAGATGATGCCAAGATTCCGGATGTGAGGGGAGGTGGATACTGGGAAACCGTCGATGTTGAGGGCAAAGTTATGGGTGGACTTGGTGAGCGTTTTTGGGCCAATGATGATTATTTCAGATTTATCACAGTTAAGTTTGAGGAAGTTGATTTGAAGCCAGGATTTTATTTCAGTGATGCAGTTTGTCAGGATAGAGTGGGTGGCGGTGGAGATGGACTTGGTGGAGATGAAAAGCTGGATGTCATCGGCGAAGCAGTGGAATTGGAGACCATGACGGCGGATTAAGTGACCGAGATAAAACGATAGTGACAAATGGAGATCATGCAGCACTGGAAATAAGAAAGTAAACAGTTCAGTGACTACATTGGTAACAACCAAACGGATTTTATGCAGGAAAAGCAATTTTATGCTTCTGTGCTCCAACACTTCAATCTCAACAACTTTTATGGAGCCCATTGGACAGGTCATGGCATTGTATGAACACCGCACTGATCCTGAACCTCTGTGAAAATGTTATGGAGGAAGGCAGAGTGTGACTCAGCACCCTATTGATTAAATATACTAATGACTTGTTGTTTTGAGATCAAAGTTTCTGAAGTGAATCAAAAAGAAATAAAAAGCATCAATGGCAGGGACAGCCATTTTGTTATCTTCACCCAGCATGACAAAAACCTGCATACAAGATTGATTTTGATGAGAAATTTTGTCAATATAGAGGAGGTATAAGCCAGGAAATGAAAACGGGATTAATGGAATGAAAGATTTGGAGATAGGTTTACCATTTGATGGATATTGGGTAGGATTTGAAATTTTTCAATCTGGGTTAAGAGCTTGTAACACAGACCCACTGTACCGTGGAGTTTCGAGCACAACACGCGTCAGGCAGAGTTTAGGGCTGACCATATTATCCATGCTCTGACCAGACAAGTCACTGGGTGATGACATGATTGTGAACGGCCCCGCAAGGCACTTCTAAATTTGCCTGTTCAAGTGAACTTTCCAGCAGCCTTTAATTGGCAAAGGGCCCCACCATGGCACCCCTGTCAAGCACAGGCACTGGCAGGGGAGCCATGGTGGTGCCCTTTGCCAATTAAAGGCTGCGGATTTTGATAAGGGAGTCAGGCGGTCCGCTTTCCTGCGCAGTCTTGTGTGCCAGGTCAAGTCCGTCGTCATTATTTGTGTATGTGCAAGTGCGGAGAGGTGCAACATTGCACAGCAAGCGCGAGCTTCATTGTCATCCCACCTCCTTACCCCCACTAATTGCCTTCCTTTGGCATTCTGAAAACGGTTACATTCCTGCGCCCGTGTTCCGGTTGTCCCGGCAAATGTGCCATGTTAATTGAAAAACCAGCAAAAAAAACGTGGCTTAATTACAAACTCATTGGGTCTGCTCCGAAAGGGAAACATTTGAGGATACCGCTGGATGTTTTTCAAAGCCAATCTCGAAACGTGCATTCATCACCGGCGAGCAAAAGATTACTCCCATAATTGCAGCATGAAGCAACTCGATTGAAAACGGTAATTGAGCAAGAGTAAGGAAGCCCTGAGCTGTTCACAGGACAAAATGGAATGAATTTAGAAATCAACTCCCACTGACATTCAAGATGTAGATACAAACAATAAGAGAGATTGCTTTTTCTCTGTCAATCGATAAATCAATTTGTTTCATTGCACGTTTCATTTAAAAGTAACACCTCCAAGTACTTTGCAGAAACATAGTCGAGGTAAGAAAAGAAAAAACGAAGATAAAGTGTTAAAATATGGGCTTTTAGAAGAGATTTTAAATCTTCATTGATGAGACTGTGTGGATTGTCAAAGGAAATGAGTTCCTTGGTTCGATCCTCATCAAAAGTTTTTATCATAGTGAGAGGAACTACTGGGAGATTCCCATTGTTACCTCCGCCTGAGGAGAGGGTATTGCATTTGAGTCCGTTTGTCTGTTTGTTACTTGCCGGAAAAGATTCCGGCAAGTATGTCGGTTGGTTGGTTTGTCTGTCTGTTTGTGCGCAGTACTACGTCTACATCGTTGCACCTAGAATCGCCAAACTTTACACACATATTTGTCTTGCCCTGGAATAGACTGTGCCCAATTTTTATTCTCTAGGCCCAAGGCCTCCGTTATGACATCATAATTCGACAAGTACAAAACTTCATCCAATCAAGATGCAATTTCTTGAGCGCCATGTCGGCATAAACTGGTGGAGAAAAAAATAATAATGATGACGTTATTGGTCACGTGGTTCGGCCGCCATCTTGGAAAAACTTTGCACCTCTATATCTCCAAAAGTGCTGAATAGAAAAATTGAGACATGGCTCATTTTAAGTAACTCTACATGGGGAATAAAATATGTTAATGACGATGTCATAAGTGCCTCCATTATGATGTCATAATTCGACGAGTACAAAACATCATCCGATCAAGATGAAATTTATTGAGCATAATCTAGGAATAAATTAGTTTAGAAAACAAATAATGACGTCATCGGTCACGTGGTTCGGCCGCCATCTTCGAAAAACAGAAAAACTTGATCCAAAATGGCCGATAAAAACTGCATTCCGGCAAGTCCTCGGTCTCTGACCGATTTTTCATTTCTTTGTTTGTCCTCACAGAATAAATATGATTATCTCTGCAACCGTTTGTTCCGATTGACAGGAAATTTTCACCATATGTGCAACTCCACCTGTATAATTTTTTCATCATAATTATGACGTCATAGGTCAAGTGGTTCGGCCGCCATCTTGGAAAAACCTAAAAAATTGCACATCTATATCTCCGAAAGCGCTCAACAGTAAAAATTGAGACATGGCTCATTGTAAAGAACTCTCCATGGGAAATAAAATATGTTAATGATGATGTCATAGGTGCATCCATTATGACGTCATAATTCGACAAGTACAAAACTTCATCCTATCAAGATGAAATTTATTGAGCATAATCTAGGAATAACTTAGTTTCGAAAAAAAATAAGGATGACGTCATCGGTCACGGGTTTCAGCCGCCATATTTGTTTTAACACAAAAGCCTTAAAAACCACTGAAAATACATCCTGGCGAGGGTTTGCAATCTCTGATTGCTCTTTCTTGTTATAATGTACGTTATAGTGGCATTCTTATAGGGGTTGAACAACTAAGGGGCGAGTAGGTCAGAAAGGTTTGCAGGAACCAATTTGTGTTTGTTTTTAAAGGTTATCCAAAAGTCAGAAACATTTTACAATCAAGACATTGACTTACTAAGAGTCAGTGAAGTTTCTTGAGAATTGGAGGGATGTGATCAGGTATATAAGTTTGATCTACCAGGGTGTATGTGTTATTCTAACAGTGAGTTGCAGTAATCCAAATGTGACATTATGAGAGCAGGAACCAAAGTTACCGTAGGTTTTTATGGCGTAGTCTGTTGGGCAATGCCATCTAGAACAGCGATTGTCTGTCCATATGTATGTTTGTCCCTACCAAACGTCCACCAATCAGAGCTAATGATCTGGTCACATGACAGGGGGACAGCGTTTAATAACCATTAGAGTTGCATATTTTACTGAAAGGAAATATAATAACTTTCTGTGGAACGTTTTGGGGTCCCAGCAGGTGTTGTAAGGTAGCTAGGAGGTTTCAGAAATTCCTCAATACAATTATGATTTTGAAATATGATCGACATGGACCTTGCTCCCGAATCCAGATGTGAACAGATGATGACTGTTCCCTGGTTTGATAAATATCTCAATACAATCGTGATTTAACATTCGATTTTGGTATATTAATACCATAGTATTAATTTGTGATTGGAATGATATATGATGCTGTATGGAATGAAAATATAGAGATATTGAGTTTAAAGCAGAATGAGGAAGTGACATAAGGGTTTCCATCCGTGACATTGGCGGATTCCCCATTTGCAGTTTCACCATTGACTGTATATAGCAACATTCAGACTGGGTATGTTTTTTGTCCAAGTCATTCACGAACCTGATGTCAATGCCTGACGTTCGACTGAAGGTAGCACATAAATGTGGAATTTATTGGGTCATCGTTTGCCATTCGCCGGTTTTTTTTACTCAAGTCATTCGCGAACCGGCTGCCCATGCCTGAAGTCAAAAAAATGTAATACTTACATTATGTTTCAACTGGCAACTGGAATCCCCACCCATGTCATACTATCCTCTTCAACTAAAGTATCAAACGATCCTAGCTACGCTGCTGTTAGACTGTTTGTCTTGTTTTCATAATATTCAGAAAAAATTATAAATTGCTGCTTCCATAGTGATACCGATAATTATATCATAGAAACAAAGATCAGGTGGTGATCCCTAAGTTTTGTTGTCTGATGTCCAAGATTTTTTAAGAAGGGTTGATTGTTGAAGAACCAGCATGTCAGTCTTCGCAATACATTGAGAAAGTTCAAGGAAGTCCATATTTAAATTCATAATGACAGGAATCAGAGTTCTGGAAGAAAGTACATCATTAGGTTCATTGGACAAGTACAACTTAGTGTAATCAGTGTATCCTGAAAGATGATGTTGATGCACATTCTCTCATATTGTACCAAAGAGATGCAGAGGAAGGGAAAAAAAGTCATTGAGGATGTTATCCGATGTTGTTGCATCAATGCTCTCCATGATGGTATGTTATGTGGGCTCACACTACTTAAAGTGTAATCTACCACTACTACCATTACTTCGTCAGTGGCTCCGATTACTCCCACTTTGGTTGTTGGACAGGAAACATTATTAGCCCTTCTTTCACAAACCGGCTGGCCAGGAATGGAGTTCAAATGTCATTGAAGGAATAAGTGAATGATTCATGGTGCGAACCTGTTATTCGCAAAGGACATCATAGGGTCTTCAACATGCACTGAATAATGCCATCAGATGGGACACCCCATGACAGTTGTGTGACAGTTTAGAGCTGGGCCAAAGTTCAAACCCAAGCTAGACACCTCAGAGGTGAGGATATATACCTCCAGGAGTCTAGGGCCGAGGCTTTCTTGCCAGACTATATCTATATATATTTATATCCTTTTGCATATTGGTGCATATTGGAGTCTTTTGCATATTGGTGCAATTTCTTAATCCATCATTATTCGTGATTCAATGCCAATGGTATGGCTACATGTTTCTGAGATATGATGAGTCATTTTGTTTCACCATTTTGCTTTTCTCCGTCCACTTCCTCCCTTCCTGTTTCTAGGTAGGTTTGGCGCTACACTACAGCACTCTGTCCACATTGCTCTGGATTGTTGCTTTGTCTCGTCGCCTTCACCGCCTTCTTAATCGGCCAACCAGGCCAACTGAGGGTGTGCTGCATCCGCCTCCTCCTGCCCCCATCCTCAGGTAAACTAAGCCCAGTGTTTTCAATTGGTACATTTTCAACTACAAGGACTCTTCTTTTGCAATTCTTTCCAATAAACCAATGATCTGTTCTTTTTTCCTTGTTACCAATTTTTTTTTTTCTGAATACAAGTTTTCTAAAAGCAACGGTACCCTCCCTACGGGCGCCGCTTCAATTGGGAGGCCCAAATGAAAAGGCAAAATATCAGAAATTGAAGGCTTTTTATTTTATTTTAAACGATTTATATAAACATCCGTTGAATCATATCACACGCAAATCATCAAAATCTAAACAGTATTTGTAGAATTTCAATAAAAGCCACATCACTGTTCATATCGGTAAATATGGTTCCATCGTGTTTGTGAAAACTGGAAAATTGGAAAAATTGGAAATTGGAAAATTGGAAAAAAATTGGGAAAACAATATAGCCTATTTTACTCCAGGGGGTCCCAGGATTACCCACCCAAAATTTCGTTGCGATCGGTTGAGCCGTTTTTGCGGTACCTTCGAACGGACAGACGGACAGACATTTGGTGAATTTTAGTAAGATGCTCATGTATTTTTTGTAGCATCACATCATAAGCCATTGTTGTTAACAATATGATCACATCACAGCAGTACAAAGCAAGAAAAAGGACAGATTTGCTGTGCCAAGTTATTTTGACGACTTTGCCCAGAAAAAGAAAATCTTTCTCTGTCTATCTCTGTTTCTCACTGTAAATCGGTCTGTCTGCGGATCTGGATCTACGTATTTTATAGTGTTTCTTCACTGTTGAATGATGGGGCCAATAACGATATGTAGTATGATATCTCAAAAAGTTATGGACGGATTTGGCCGAAACTCGGTGGAAAGGTTGGATGTGTGACTGCGATTAATTGATTCGATTTTGGTGAAGATTCGAATCGGGATCCGATAAAAAAAATTACCATTTAGTGTTAGGGCGAAAACTAGACAGCATGATATTGCAAAACATTCTGGATGATTTATGACAAAACTTGGTGGGTGAGTTGGGTAAGTTACAAGAACAAGGTGATTTGATTTTGGTTCATGTCGGATTGTCGGATCCAGATCTGACATTTCAGTAGATGCAAAACGTAAACTGTTCAGCTTGGTGGAGGTGTGATCTCTACCCAGTGTGATCTCTCTATACTCAGTGTGATCTCTAATCAGTGTGATCTCTCTCTACCCAGTGTGATCTCTCTCTACCCAGTGTGAGCTCTCTCTACCCAGTGTGATCTCTCTCTACCCAGTGTGATCTCTACTCAGTGTGATCTCCACCCAGTGTGATCTCTACCCAGTGTGATCTCCACCCAGTGTGATCTCTACTCAGTGTGATCTCCACCCAGTGTGATCCCTACCCAGTGTGATCTCTACTCAGTGTGATCTCCACCCCACCCAGTGTGATCCCTACCCAGTGTGATCTCCACCCAGTGAGATCCCTACCCAGTGTGATCTCCACCCAGTGTGATCTCCACCCCACCCAGTGTGATCCCTACTCAGTGTGATCTCCACCCCACCCAGTGTGATCTCCACCCAGTGTGATCTCCACCCAGTGTGATCTCCACCCAGTGTGATCTCCACCCATTGTCATCCCGACCCAGTGTGATCCCGACCCAGTGTGATCCCGACCCAGTGTGATCCCTACCCAGTGTGATCTCCACCCATTGTGATCCCTACCCTGTGTGATCCCTACCCTGTGTGATCCCTACCCTGTGTGATCCCTACCCATTGTGATCCCTACCCTGTGTGATCCCTACCCAGTGTGATCCCGACCCTGTGCGATCCCTACCCATTGTGATTTCTACCGAGTACCGTTCCAGTTCTCTCTGTTTCACTCTGTTTACGTCTGTGTCTGTCTGTCTGTCTCTGTGTCTGTCTTTATTTTTCTCTCTGTTTTTCTCTGTTTCTCTCTGTCTATCTCCGTCTTTCTGTTTTTCTTTCTGTCTCTGTTTTTCTCTATCTATCTCCGTCTATCTGTTTTTCTTTCTGTCTGTGTTTCTCTCTGTCGATCTCAGTTTTTCTCTTCGTTTCCGTGTTTTTCCTTCTGCTTGTCTCTGTTTCTCTCTGTCTATCTCTCTGTAATCTCTGTAATCTCTCTGTAATCTCTGTAATATCTCTGTAATCTCTGACACACCTGCAACAGCTCTCCCTACCTCTTCCTCCTCTTCCACATCCTGCCCTACCGCTCCCCCCCCCCCCTGTTCTGTATCCGATGCTCCCCCTTCCTCTTCCTTAACAGTATGGACCTCAAACATCCGGGGCCTTCGCTCAAACTTAACTGATCTCTCCATACAGGTTGCTTCTGACAAACCAGACGTGATCTGCTTAACAGAAACCTTCCTCCTTCATGATGTCTCTGATTCCTTGGTATCTCTCCCAGGTTACTCCCTCCTCCGGTATGATAGACCTGAGCCTCGTTCTGGAGGTGGGGTTGCTATCTTTATAAAAAACTCTCTTCCTCACTCGCCCTGCACTGCCCTCTCTCCACCTCACCCCCAGGAATACCTTTGGCTACGGCTTCCCCTTCGCTCCCACCTTTTGTTCATATGCGTGTTGTACCGTCCACCAAACAGTGATGACTCCATCTACATCTCGCTGTCTGATAATATGGACCAACTTCTATATACCCATCCCAACTCTCTCTTCCTCATATATGGTGATTTCAACTGTCACCATGACAGTTGGCTGGGGGTGGGTACCTCTCTCACCAGCCATGGCTCTTCAGCAAAGGACTTCTGTGACTCACTGGGACTGACACAATCTGTCAATTTCCCAACCCGGATCTCAGTCAACGGAGAATCTTCTCTTCTGGACTTGGTTATGACTAACTTCCCTGAAAATGTCTGCTGCTCTTCTTCTGCTCCAATCGGCTCTTCTGATCATGTGCTTGTTAAAGTGGACATCTCTCTGACCATTTTCAGAGAGCCTCCTCAGCGTCGACGAGTCTGGCATTTCACTCAGACCAACTGGCACGGTCTTCAAGCAGCCATCAATCATCTGGACTGGTCTCCCATCTCTACTGCCTCTGACATCAACTCATCCTGGGAATTCTTCCAAAGTAAATTGCTCTCTCTCATGCACAGTTTTATCCCTTCTCGTCTTCAGTTGTCATACCCTTCCTCCCGTCCATGGTACACGGAATCTTGTGGTGAGGCTATTGCCCAGAAATAACTTGCTTTCGTCTCCTGGAAAGCAAATCCAACGGAAGGAAATCTCATTTCCTTTCACAAAGCCTGAAACAAGTGTGTGTCCACCCTCAGGAGAGCCAGGAAACAATATCTCTCCGTCCTCAGGACCGAACTCTCTTATCTGTCTCCCTCTTCCAAATCCTGGTGGCGTCTGGTAAAATCTGTTTCTGGTGTTTGTTCCCCCTCCATCCCCTCCCTCACCTTAAATGGCCACATGGCTGACTCCGCACGTGAAAAAGCCGAATGCCTCAACTCTGTGTTTGCCTCTAAATCTTGTGTCCCAAACCCATCCCTCTCTGTACCCACCGTACCCAGTCGTACCCAGCTGCTCCTGGACTCTGTGTCCTTTCCTCCTGACAAGGTGGAAAAGTGTCTGTCAACCCTCGACTCTGATTCTGCAACTGGACCTGACGGCATCAGCCCACGGGTCCTAAAATCATGTTCTTCCGCTCTTTCACTCCCTCTCTCTGTTCTCTTCACCCTCTCTTTTGCTCAAGGTCATCTTCCATCTGCTTGGAAATCTACCAACATCACCGCTTTGCACAAAAAAGGTGCAAAAACAGATCCCAGCAACTACAGACCAATCAGCCTTCTCCCAATTATCAGCAAGGTCATGGAATCCATCATTGCTTCAGATATGAAATCTTTCCTCTTCTCCAATGGCTTGATCTCTGATCATCAATTTGGTTTCAGACCTGGACACTCCACTCTGGACATGCTGCTTCTGCTTTCTCAACAATGGATGGAGGTCCTCAATGCCAAACAGGAAATTAGAGCAGTCTCCCTTGACATATCACGTGCCTTCGATACAGTCTGGCACCCCGCTCTGCTCACCAAACTCTCCTCTTTTGGTATCCATGGAAATCTCCACGCATGGCTGGCGGACTTCCTCTCTAGTCGTAGTCAACGTGTGGCCCTGAATGGGTTTCTCTCATCTCCTCTTCCTGTTCAGGCTGGAGTTCCCCAAGGCAGTGTTCTGGGCCCTGTGCTTTTTCTGGTCTTCATCAATGATCTCTCTGACTCTCTTGAAAATCCTCTCTATCTCTTTGCTGACGACTCTACTCTCTGTCGCTCCATTCTTCATCCCTC
>NC_136263.1:7726802-7814302 GCF_964187855.1 Myxine glutinosa | reverse complement strand
CTAAAAATACGTTGAAATTGACAAAAGTATCTGGTCTCCACAATTCTTTATTTCACTGTTTATATTACAGAACCTTTGTTTTTGATTCAGAACTTAATATATCCTTTTAAATTAGAAAATAAAAATAAATGGCATTGACAAAATTATTCACACCCTCATCATAATATTTGGTAACACGGCCTTTGGACAAAACAACTGCAGTCTCGGGCTTCCTATAGCCATGAATGAGCTTCCTCCACCTCTCTACTATCAGCTTGGCCCACTCTTCTTGTGCAAACTGCTCCAGTTCTCCCAGATTTGAAGGATGTCTTCTCCCAACTGCTGTTTTCAGATCTCCCCACAGGTGTTCAATGGGATTTAGATCTGGACTCATTGCTGGCCACTTCAGAACAGTCCAGCGTTTTGTCTTGAACCATTCCTGGGTGTTTTTTGAAGTGTGTTTGGGGTCATTGTGCTGCAAGACCCATGACCTTCGACGGAGACGCAGCTTTCTGACATTGGGTTGAACATTGCGCTCCAAAATGCCTTGGTAATCTCTTGATTACATGATGCCATGCACACATTCAAGGTACCCAGTGCCAGAGGCAGCACAGCAACCCCAAAACATCACTGAACCTCCTCTATGTTTGACTCTAGGGATAATGTTCTTTTCTTTGAAGGCTTCATAATGTTTTCTGTAAACATGGAGATGATGTGCTTTACCAAAAAGCTCTAACTCGGTCTCTTCTATCCACAGGACATTCTCCCAGAAGGATTTTGGCTTGTTCAGGTGTGTTTTGGAAAACTTCAGTCGGGCTTTCTCAGCAATGGGGTCATCCTGGGTCTCCTACATCCGAAAAAATGCAAAAAATGCAGACAAAAAAATGCAAATGCAAAACAATGTCTGAAAAAATCTGTTTGGCAGTTGATCGAGGTCCTTTCTCCACCATTCGAACAATCCTCAGTTTCAATCTTCAATCAAGTTTTCTGTTATGGCCACGTCCAGGGAGTTTGGCTACAGTGCCAAGGGCCTTAAACTTCCTGATAACATTGCGTACGGTAGACACAGGAACATCAAGTTCTCTGGAGATGGACTTGTAGCCTTGAGATTGTCGATGCTTGGCTACAATCTTGTGTCTGACCTCCTCAGACAATTCTCTGGTTTTCTTTCTTTTCTCCATGCTCATTGTGGTACACACAGTGACACAAAACAGCAGAATGACTCCTTTTCTCCATTCAAACTGGTTGTATGAGTGATTTTTATATTTCAGGCACCTGCAACTCACCACGGGTGAGTTAAATTCCAAAGTAGAGGAGAACCACCTGCTTGAAATCTATTTATTTCTAACATCTTCTAAAAGGTGCCAATAATATTGTTCGGCCATTTTAGGATTTCTGTGTGGAATAAGCTAAGATTTCGTAATTTTTTCAGCTTTTTTTGTTTTGTTCCATTGCAAACCAAAGAAATACATTAGTGGATACCAAAATATTGTACACCGCACCTTTCCTATGCCATCTCCAGGCATTGCAAATCGTCATTGCTGGGCACCGAAGGGGGCTCGGCAGTGACGCACGCTGAAAGAGAGTACTCAGTTTTCACTCTGGTTGTTTTCTTGTTTTCTTTCTTTCTTGGTTGTCCGGACGATATCTCAGCCATCCTTTGAGCTAGGAAGCTGAAATTTCGGCACAGTAGTGAGCAAGTCCTTTGTCAAATACGGTATTTTTTGTTTTTTGAATAATCAATTAATTGAGGAGTTATTTAATTATTAGCGTTTAATTAAGTACTTATTTAATTAATTAAATTTCATTTATCTTCTGACCATTATTAACTCAGGCACCTTTTGAGTTAGGAAGCTGATATTTGGACATGCCAATGACCAGGTGATTTGGCTGCAAAGGATATTTTTGATTTATTAATTAATCAATTAATCGATTAATTATTTAATTATTCGATTAATGACAAAAAAATTTTTTTTTTTTAAGTTACAGATTCTGATGAAATAGTGGTAGTTTATGTGTTCTCTGACCAAATTGATTAATAATTTAATTTTTTTATGATTATTATTTATTTATTTTCATTATTAATCATTTATTTATTTTCTTTCTTATTTGGCCAATATCTCAGGCACCTTTTGAGCTGGGAAGCTAATATTTGGACATGAGTGACCAAGTGATGTGGCTATCAAGGATATTTTTGATTTATTGATTAATCATTTCATCTATTAAGTATTTATTGATTAATCGATTAATTATTTATTGAGTAATCAATTAATTATTTAATTTTTTATAAATGACTTATTTAATTAAATTTCTAAAAGATACATCTTCGGATGAAGCACTACTGGTTTAGTTATGCGATTAGCCAATTGATTATGAAAATATTTTGTGATAATCTTTTATTGATTTTAATTATACAATTAATCAATCAATTAGTGTACACCTCTCCCTCCCAATGCAGCCTCAATGAGCTGCACTGCGGTATTGCCGGGCGCCGGAGGCGCCCCGGCAATGCCGCGCTGCAGCATATTTAATTATTTGGCATGGGGCGGTGTACTTTGAATGTATGTGTACTTGTTTTATAATTTCAACAATTTTCTGGAAGAAATGGTGCATTATTTGAAAAAAGTGCAAGGGTGCCAATAGTTTTGGCCACGACTGTATGAACAACGAGAACGGCACTCAGTAGAGCGCATACCTCCACCAGGCTGAAGATTTATGTTTTGTATCCCACTGATCTGGATTCAGAGATATTCACCAAAATAGAATCGAATCGTCCTTGTCAGACCCTCAACCGGTCTACCAAGTTTCGTCCAAATCCGTCGACAACTTTTTGAGGTATCGTTTTTGTCCCTATCTCCCAATGGTGAAGAATCGCTTAAAAAATCAAATAATTCTCATATCCGAATCCATATTCAGATCTTCACCAACATCTAATCATTTCGTCCGTTTCACATACGCTAGCTCTCTGCCAAATTTCATCCGAATCTATCCACAACCTTTTGAAATATATTTTTCACAAACAGACAAATAAATAGACAGACAAACAAACACATATACACTGGTGAAAACATAACCTACATCCACCTTTGGTGGCAGAGGAAAAGAGCAATTAGAGATTGCAGACCTTCGCCAGGACTTCTGTTGTTGTGTGGTGTACTTTGTCAAATAAATGGAAGAACTTACGAAATGAAATGGTGTAATTTAAGACCTAAAGGATCTAAATTGTCTAAATGGTGTCGAAAAAGCATTAAAACATTTAAAAAGCTTTTAAAAGTCAAAGGGGTCTAAAGTGTCTAAAGGGTATTAAAAGGTCTGAAATGTGTGAAGGTCTGAAGGTCTAAAAGTCCAAAAAAAGGGTAGAAAGGGTGTAACGGTCTAAAGGGGTCACAATGGGTTTAAAGTGTTGAAAGGGTCTTTAAAAGTCTAAAAGGGTCGAACGGGTCTGAAGAGTATAAGAGGGTCTAAAGGGGGTCTTATATCTATATATATAAACCACAGTTTGTGTGTGTGTGTGTGTGTGTGTGTGTGTGTGTGTGTGTGTGTGTGTGTGTGTGTGTGTGTGTGTGTGTGTGTGTGTGTGTGTGTGTGTGTGTGTGTGTGTGTGTGTGTGTGTGTGTGTGTGTAATGTTACCGATAGACTCCTAAACGGAGAGGCTTACGTGCTTGATATTTGGCATAGACATGGCCATTGAGCCTGGGACGAACATGGCCGAACTCAAAATATTTGACGATCCATATTTTTTATTCATATTTACCTCAGCGCATTTCAGCGCACGGAATCAACGGAATCCGAGCAGGTGGGCGCTGATTCACTCAGAGCGATCACGTGATGACGCTATGACGCTATGAACGTTATGACGCTATGAAAAAAAAAATCGCTATGACGCTATGAAACGCTATGACGATATGAACGCTATGACGCTATGAACGATATGACGATATGACGCGATGAAGCTATGAACGATATGACGCTATGACGCTATGAAAAAAAAAATCGCTATGACGATATGAACGCTATGACGCTATGAAAAAAAAAATCGCTATGACGCTATGAAACGCTATGAACGCTATGACGATATGAACGATATGATGCTATGACGCTATGGAAAAAAAAATCGCTCGCTTTACCAAGGGGCTCGCTCTCCCCCCGTTCCCCTCCCCTTCCCCTTCCCCCATCCCCTCCCCTCCCCCGCCCGGCAATGCTGGGTACTTCTACTAGTAAGGATATAAAGGGGTCTTGTATTCACCCAACAATGGATGGAGGTGCTCAATGTCGGGTATGAGATCAGGGCCATCTCCCTGGACTTTTCTTGATCTTTCGATACAATCTGGCATCCCACTTTGCTCTCCAAACTCAATGGCTATGAAATCCAAGGCAAGCTCCACACATGATACGCACTGACTTTCTCTACTCTCGTGGCCAACGTGTGTCTCTCAATTGAATCCTTTCATCGCCTCTCCCTGTCAAGGCTGGAGTGTACTGCAAGGCAGTCTTCGGCCTGTCAAGGCCGTCCTAATCCTAATATTCATCAATGATTTTCCTGGCTCTCTAGAAAATCCTCTTTATCTATTTGTTGATCACTCCACCATCTGCCGTGACACCCCTCATCCTTCAGACAGGTAGACTGCAGCCTCTTCCCTCTCATCAGATCCTGAAAAAAAATCACAAGTTGGTCAAACACTTGGAATATGTCTTTCATCCTGACAAATCTCACACTCTATTTCACTCTGAAAGGACAGTCTGGCAACTCCCCTCGCCCCACGAACCTCTAATACTTTCTCAACTAGATGGTATTCATAGAATACTTACCCTGCGCAGTCAACTTGGTGTGAGCCAACTCTTCTGCATTTGAACGTTTCTTTTTTTTTTGATCCAATATGGCTGCCAGACCACGTGAGCGATGACATCATTAATTTATATTCTCTAAATAATTGTTGCATAGATCATGCTCAATAAATTTCAAACTGATCAGACTAAGCGTTGTCCCTGTCGAATTATGACGTCATAATTATGGAACCAATGACGTCATCGTTAACAACACCTATTCCCCATATGGAGTTATTTACAATGAGCCACGTTTCATTTTTTCCCATAGAGCGGCTTTGGAGATATAGAGGTGCAACGTTTTTCGGTTTTTCCAAGATGGCGCCTGTAACGCACAACCTATGACGTCATAATTGTCATTTAAAAAATTCCACAGGAGGAGCCGCTCATATTCTGAAAATTTCGTGCCAATCGGACTAACAGTTGCAGAGGAATTTTTTTTTCATACTGATCAGATCAAGTATTGTACTTGTAAAATTATGACGTCATAATTAAGGCTCCGATGACATCACCATCATCAACATATCTTATTCCCCATGGTGAGTACTTGACAATCAGCCATGTTTCCTCTTTTCCGTTGAGCGGTTTGGGAGATATAGAGGTGTGCCGTTTTTCCAAGATGGTGTCTGTACCACGTGATCTATGACGTCATAATATTCACTATAATATTCTACAGGAGGAGGCCCTCCTATGGTGAAAATTTAATGTCTATCGGACCAACGGTTGCTGAGAAAATGAATTTTAAAAATGCTGATACGGCCCACACTTTACTTTACTGAAATGCAAACACGTACGTACGTAGCTGAATGCTTAACCCCGCTTTTCGCTTCGCGAGCGCAGGGTAACAATCCTTTTGAGGAAGTTCAGTCATTCATACTCCTGGGTCTCACTGTCAGTCATGATCTTTCTCGGACAAACCATAGTGGTCTCTCTGTCTCCTACCGCCTCCTTCCTGGTCTTGCAGCCTCTGCTCTTTCTATACTTTGTCCAACCCAGGTTTCTGCAGGCCACACACAGTCCGCCATCAACCCCTTTCTGGTGAAACTACCTAAATCCAGGATCACTGCTAAACTCCATAAATTTGTTCCTCCTTTTCCGACCTGTGGAATCAACTTCCACATCCTCATCAATCTCATTCTTTGTCTTGTATCACCATCTCAGGTTGTCCCAAATCCAAAACCATTATCTTTACTGCCCTCATTAACCCCACCAAAATCCCTCATCCTTCCAAATTTCCAGTTTTCCCTCATGAAAGTTACCTTCTCCTTCCTAAATGTATGTCCGAGGACTGATGAGGACGTGTTCAACATCGTGTTTTTACAACTAAAATGGATGCCAGTCTCCCAGTCGGCCATCTTTGATCAGATCACAAAATAAAGTAAGGTGCACGTGTATGCCATCATGGACTGTACTGAGTGGCAAATTCCATTGGTCGAGATGGCGTACAATAATATAATATTTTGTCCATGTCCAGCTAAACTTGAGGTTTTTGGAAGTGGCAAGAAGGTGATTTATGTTCTACAGAGATAACGTATATAATTCACTTGAAATGAAATAAAAGTTGTAATGGCTGAAGGGGAAAAAAAAATTATCTCGCAAGTTTACCGCCATTGATGCACCGTCTTTTCCACCACCTTATTTAACACATTACAATAGGTATTTCTGCCTGTTGCTTGTGTCCTTTATGACATTCTTAAAAACGGCGTTTCCTGTTTGGAATGAATTTCAATTTTATTTCATTCCCAGACAGACAGACTAACCAATTATCCCACTCATCTCTGAAAATGTGCACTCAGGATTCCATACAGTTCACCAAACTCAAAGCCAAAGTACTGATAAACTACAGGTTTATTTTTTGTCATGTTGATTTGTGTTCAAAATATAACATTCAATTGAAATTAAGTTGTTCCTCGATAAGAGTGTGTGTGTGTGTGTGTGTGTGTGTGTGTGTGTGTGTGTGTGTGTGTGTGTGTGTGTGTGTGTGTGTGTGTGTGTGTGTGTGTGTGTGTGTGTGTGTGTGTGTGTGTGTGTGTGTGTGTGCGCGTGTGTGTGTGTGTGATATTTGTGTGTGTGTGTGATATTTGTGTGTGTGTGTGATATTTATGTGTGTGTGATATTTGTGTGTGTGTGTGTGATATTTGTGTGTGTGTTTGATATTTGTGTATGTGTGTGTGTGTGCATGATATTTGTGTGTGCATGATATTTGTGTGTGTGATATTTGTGTGTGTGTGGTATGTGTGTGGGGGTGTGTGACATTTGTGTGTGTGTGATATTTGTGTGTGTGTGTGTGTGTGTGTGTGTGTGTGATATATGTGTGTGTGTGTGTGTGTGTGTGTGTGATATGTGTGTGTGTGTGTGTGTGTAATATTTGTGTGTGTGTGTGTGATATTTGTGTTTGTGTGTGATATTTGTGTGTGTGATATTTGTGTGTGTGATATTTGTGTATGTGTGTGTGATATTTGTGTATGTGTGATATTTGTGTGTGATATTTGTGTGTGTGTGTGTGTGTGTGTGTGTGTGTGTGTGTGTGTGTGTGTGCGTGTGTGTGTGTGTGTGTGTGATATTTGTGTGTGTGTGATATTTGTGTGTGTGTGATATTTGTGTGTGTGTGATATTTGTGTGTGTGTGATATTTGTGTGTCTGTGTGATATTTGTGTATGTGTGATATTTGTGTGTGTGTGACATTTGTGTGTGTGTGATATTTGTGTGTGTGTCATATTTGTGTGTGTGTGTGTGATATTTGTGTGTGTGTGATATTTGTGTGTGTGTGATATTTGTGTGTGTGTGATAGTTGTGCGTGTCATATTTGTGTGTGTCATATTTGTGTGTGTCATATTTGTGTGTGTGTGACATTTGTGTGTGTGTGATATTTGTGTATGTGTGTGTGTGTGATATTTGTGTGTGTGTATGTGTGTGTGTGATATTTGTGTGTGTGTGTGTGTGTGTGATATTTGTGTATGTGTGTGTGTGATATTTGTGTGTGTGTGATATTTGTTTGTGATATTTGTGTGTGTGTGATATTTGTGTGTGTGTGTGATATTTGTGTGTGTGTGTCATATTTGTGTGTGTGTGATATTTGTGTGTGTGTGTGTGTGATATTTGTTTGTGTGTGTGTGATAGTTATTTGTGTGTGTGTCATATATGTGTGTGTGTCATATTTGTGTGTGTGTGTGTGTCTGTGTCATATTTGTGTGTGTCTTATTTGTGTGTGTGTGATATTTGTGTGTGTCATATTTGTGTGTTTTATATTTGTGTGTGTGAGATATTTGTGTGTGTGTGTGTGTCATATTTGTGTGTGTGTCATATTTGTGTGTGTGTCATATTTGTGTGTGTGTCATATTTGTGTGTGTCATATTTGTGTGTGTTTGTCATATTTGTGTGTGTGTGATATTTGTGTGTGTGTGTGTGTGTGTGTGTGTGTGTGTGTGTGTGTGTGATATTTGTGTGTGTGTGTGTGATATTTGTGTGTGTGTGTCATATTTGTGTGTGTGTGTCATATTTGTGTGTGTGTGATATTTGTGTGTGTGTCATATTTGTGTGTGTGTCATATTTGTGTGTGTGTCATATTTGTGTGTGTGTGATATTTGTGTGTGTGTGATATTTGTGTGTGTGTCATATTTGTGTGTGTGTCATATTTGTGTGTGTGTCATATTTGTGTGTGTGTCATATTTGTGTGTGTGTCATATTTGTTTGTGTGTCATATTTGTGTGTGTGTCATATTTGTGTGTGTGTGATATTTGTGTGTGTGATATTTGTGTGTGTGTGATATTTGTGTGTGTTTGATATTTGTGTGTGTGTGATATTTGTGTGTGTGTGATATTTGTGTGTGTGTGATATTTGTGTGTGTGATATTTGTGTGTGTGTGATATTTGTGTGTGTGTGATATTTGTGTGTGTGTGATATTTGTGTGTGTGTGTGATATTTGTGTCTGTGTCATATTTGTGTGTGTGTCATATTTGTGTGTGTGTCATATTTGTGTGTGTGTCATATTTGTGTGTGTCATATTTGTGTGTGTGTCATATTTGTGTGTGTGTGATATTTGTGTGTGTGTGATATTTGTGTGTGTGTCATATTTGTGTGTTTGTGATATTTGTGTGTGTGATATTTGTGTGTGTGTGATATTTGTGTGTGTGTGATATTTGTGTGTGTGTGATATTTGTGTGTGTGTGATATTTGTGTGTGTGTGATATTTGTGTGTGTGTGATATTTGTGTGTGTGTGATATTTGTGTGTGTGTGATATTTGTGTGTGTGTGATATTTGTTTGTGTGTCATATTTGTGTGTGTGTCATATTTGTGTGTGTGTCATATTTGTGTGTGTGTCATATTTGTGTGTGTGTCATATTTGTGTGTGTGTGATATTTGTGTGTGTGTGATATTTGTGTGTGTGTGATATTTGTGTGTGTGATATTTGTGTGTGTGTGATATTTGTGTGTGTTTGATATTTGTGTGTGTGTGATATTTGTGTGTGTGTGATATTTGTGTGTGTGTGATATTTGTGTGTGTGTGATATTTGTGTGTGTGTCATATTTGTGTCTGTGTCATATTTGTGTGTGTGTCATATTTGTGTGTGTGTCATATTTGTGTGTGTGTCATATTTGTGTGTGTCATATTTGTGTGTGTCATATTTGTGTGTGTGTCATATTTGTGTGTGTGTCATATTTGTGTGTGTGTGATATTTTTGTGTGTGTGATATTTGTGTATCTAATATGTAAAAACACTAATCGCATCCCCTCCTTTAAGGCTAAGGTTATCCGCTCTTTATAAAGCAGCGCTTCTCCCTTATGGAGATGACATATGATGAATCGGGCAAAATGGAGAAGATTGTCATGGGGCCCGCAAGGCTAACCCCCGCTCTAGCAGGGAAAATGGCCTTAAAATGCATGTTGTGTTGTTGTTCTTGCTTCTCCCTAATGGCTGATGCTCCTTTGCCCCATTTTTGTTTTTCTCGCGCGGAGTAGTAATACGAGTTCCCTTATAATTAACTGTGACCCAAGAGGAGGCCATTAGGCCCATGAAAGCCTGCGCTATTGTTGTCAATTTATGTTTGCCCATGCTCTGTTCTTTGTAAGTAGTGAGCATAAAGTAAGGAAGCAGCACTTACCGTTTTAAAGTCTTTGGAATAACTCAGTCGGGTTTAAACCGCCGACCTCCCAGATTCAGAGCAGACGCTCCAACAATGACATCACAAGAGTCTGTTTTGTGGCATTTGAGAGAAAAAGGAGTAGGAGAAGGTCACGAGAAACAGCATCAGTTTCTTACACAAAATAAACATTTACGTTTGTATTGTGAGCAATTAGAACATGGAAAACAAGCCAGCTCTATTAACTGTATTCCACATCATACTGACAGTGGTTGTGTTCTGCCGTCTGATTGGACAGACAAAATATAAAATGTAAAATTTAGGCTTAACTCGTGTTCACTGTGGACACAGGTGCCATTGGGGTATTCCCTTTGCACCTCATTGGCCAAGAATAGCTGCGGTCCGAGGATGTCCCAGTGCACCCGGATCGGAGTCTCGACGGACGCCGCTTTCTCCGTGATGTTGAATCGGTCGATGGTTCCTAAAACCGAGTAATCTCACCCAATCCCTTCTTCTGTCAACATTGATTTGTACCACGGGTAAAGAGTTGATGGACTTCATATCTCTGTGTAGATCCATGTTTAAAGTGCGCCATTGTGCTTTTGAAACTAAGAACACTTTTCCTTGTGAAAGCTGATGTGCATTGTGTGCACTATTCAAGGTGCATCAATTCACGGTGCATCACCGTTGTCACTATTTGGAGTTTGTTCCAAACTAACAACATGGCAGACTTCCTTGAAATCTCAAATGCACTCAAAAAATTCATCTCAGACAAAAAATAAGTTCAGAAATTTTCAGACAAAATAAAATCTCCAAAATGAACGTCTATTGACAATATTGTGTTCTTGTTTTTTTTTTTAATCACTTGATAAATTTTGTTTGGTGTGAAGAGACCTTTCTCTTTAGGTCTTCAATCAGCAAATCGTTTACAATGATAGCTTGAGAATGATAAGAATCAGGATGACATTGTGCAAATTTTCTTTTGGGCTGGGCAAGAGTAGCGCGCATTACAATTTGGTCTACTACTACTTCTACAACTACTACAACTACTACAACTACTACTACTACTACTACTACTACTACTACTACTGCCACTACTACTATGCAGATCATGTTCTATAATATATGATGTTTAGGCTGGGCAAGAGTAGCGTGCATTAGAATTTGGTCTACTACTACTACGACTACGACTACTACTACTACTACTACTACTACTACGACTACGACTACTACTACTACTACTGCCACTACTACTATGCAGATCATGTTCTATAATATATGATGTTTAGGCTGGGCAAGAGTAGCATGCATTACAATTTGGTCTACAACTACTACTACTACGACGACTACTACTACTACTACTACAACTACTACTACTATGCAGATTATGTTCTATAATATATGATGTTTAGGCTGGGCAAAAGTAGCATGCATTACAATTTGGTCTACTACTACTACGACGACTACTACTACTACTACTACAACTACTACTACTATGCAGATCATGTTCTATAATATATGATGTTTAGGCTGGGCAAGAGTAGCACGCATTCCAATTTAGTCTACTACTACTACTACTACTACTACTACTACTACTACCACCACTACTACTACTACAACTACTACTACTATGCAGATTATGTTCTATAATATATGATGTTTAGGCTGGGCAAGAGTAGCACGCATTACAATTTGGTCTACTACTACTACTACTACTACTACTACTACTACAACTACTACTACTACTACTACCACCACTACTACTACTACTACTACTACTACAACTACTACTACTATGCAGATCATGTTCTATAATATATGATGTTTAGGCTGGGCAAGAGTAGCACGCATTACAATTTGGTCTACTACTACTACTACTACTACTACTACTACTACTACAACTACTACTACTACTACTACCACCACTACTACTACTACTACTACAACTACTACTACTATGCAGATCATGTTCTATAATATATGATGTTTAGGCTGGGCAAGAGTAGCACGCATTACAATTTGGTCTACTACTACTACTACTACTACTACTACTACTATGCGGCACTTCACTAACGTCTCAGAGGATTGCTGCTTTTGTGGTGAAAGGGAAACTATATTTCACATATACCTTCAATGCCACCGTCTTGAACCAGTGTTCTTACTGATGAAAAATCTTCTCTTGCGCTTCTGGCTTCACTTCTCTCCAACACTTTTTATCATCGGGCACCCGGTAAAGAAACTAAGCAAGTCACGAGATCTCCTTGTTAACTTTATTTTAGCCTGTGGGAAAATGGCAATATATAAAACCAGGAAGGCAAAAATTGAGAAAGATGTGGTGGAACACAGTTCTGTAGGTCTGAAGGGCTTAATACGCTCACGCATTATTTCGGAGTACAAGGCGGCAGAATATAGTAACACTGTTCAAAAGTTTAAGGAAACCTGGACTATAAATGATGCACTTTGTACGGTCTCCCCACAAGATACTTTGCTCTTATTTGTATAAATGTGTTATTTGGCAATCTTTTTGGTGTTCTTTGGCGTTCTTTTTTTTGGTGTTCTTTGGCGTTCTTTTACCTTCCCCTTATCTGTCTTGGTAGTGCTTTCTCTTCAAAATGCTCTACCTTGTCTACTGTAGTTCAAACCATGGACTTGCAGAGATGATGAATTGAGCGACATTAAACTGGGAACATATGTTTGCCTGAGCTTGCATGAGCTCTGAACGCAAATCTCTGTAACCTTTCCAACAAAAGCACTACTACTACTACTACTACTACTACTACTACTACCACTAGTACCACTACTACTACCACTACTACTATGCAGATGATGTTCTATAATATATGATGTTTAGGCTGGGCAAGAGTAGCACGCATTACAATTTGGTCTACTACTACTACTACTACTACCACTACTACCACTACTACTATGCAGATGATGTTCTATAATCTATGATGTTCAGGCTGGGCAAGAGTAGCGCACATTACAATTTGGTCTACTACTACTACTACTACTACTACTATTACTATTACTACTACTACTACTACTACTATGCAGATGATGTTCTATAATCTATGATGTTCAGGCCGGGCAAGAGTAGGGCACATTACAATTTGGTCTACTACTACTACTACTACTACTACTACTACTACTACCACAACTACAACTACCACTACTACTATGTAGATGTTCTATAATATATGATGTTTAGGCTGGGCAAGAGTAGCACACATTACAATTTGGTTTACTACTACTACTACTACTACTACTACTACTACTACGCAGATCATGTTCTATAATATATGATGTTTAGGCTGGGCAAGAGTAGCATGCATTACAATTTGGTCTACTACTACTACTACTACTACTACTACTACCACTACTACCACCACTACTACAACTACTACTACTACTACTACAACTACTACGCAGATCATGTTCTATAATATATGATGTTTAGGCTGGGCAAGAGTAGCATGCATTACAATTTGGGCTACTACTACTACTACTACTACTACTACTACTACTACGCAGATGATGTTCTGAAATATATGATGTTTGGGCTGGGCAAGAGTAGCGCTCATTACAATTTGGTCTACTACTACTTCTACCTCTACTACTACAACTACCACTACTACTATGCAGATGATGTTCTATAATCTATGATGTTCAGGCTGGGCAAGAGTAGCGCTCATTACAATTTGGTCGACTACTACCTCTACTTATACTACTACAACTACCACTACTACTATGCAGATGATGTTCTATAATTATCGATGATGTTCAGGCTGGGCAAGAGTAGAGCACATTACAATTTGGGCTACTACTACTACTACTACTACTACTACTACTACTACTACTACTACTACTACTTTCTACTACTACTACTACTTTCTACTACTACGACTACTTTCTACTACTACTACTACTACTTTCTACTACTACTACTACTTTCTACTACTACTACTACTTTCACTACTACTACTACTACTTTCTACTACTACTCCTACTTTCTACTATTACTACTACTACTTTCTACTACTACTTATCCTAATACTATGCAGATAATGTTGTAGAATCTATGATGTTTTGGCTGGACAAGAGTAGAGCACATTACAATTTGGTCTACTACTTTTTGTTTTAGGCCAAATGGCCAAAATCATAGGCCAAAGTTCAACAACTGACGTGAAGTTTCTAAAATCCTCAACTTTCATCCGATTGACTTGAAATTTGAAAAGGATTTACAAATCAGGTCAATGAAATCAACCACACATTATTTTTGAGGTCATCATAGGCCAAAGTTCAACAACTGACATGAAGTTTCTAAAATCCTCAACTTTCATCCGATTGACTTGAAATTTGAAGAGGATTTGCAAATCAGGTCAATTAATTCAACCTCCAATTATTTTTGAGGTCATCATAGGCCAAAAGGTCAATGTAGGTCAAAGTTCAACAACTTACATGAAGTTTCTAAAATCCTCAACTTTCATCTGATTGACTTGAAATTTGAAGAGGATTTGCAAATCAGGTCAATGAAATCAACCACATATTATTTTTGAGGTCATCATAGGCCAAAAGGTCAATATAAGACAAAGTTCAACAACTTACATGAAGTTTCTAAAATCCTCAACTTTCATCCGATTGACTTGAAATTTGAAGAGGATTTGCAAATTAGGTCAATAAATTCAACCTTCAATTATTTTTGAGGTCAACATAGGCCAAAAGGTCAACAAAAGCCAAAGGTCAACATCGGCCAAATTTCAACAACTTACGTGAAGTTTCTGAAATCCTCAACTTTCATCCGATTGACTTGAAATTTGAAGAGGATTTGCAAATTAGGTCAATAAATTCAACCTCCAATTATTTTTGAGGTCAACATAGGCCAAAAGGTCAACAAAGGCCAAAGGTCAACATCAGCCAAAGGTCACCAACTTATTTTGGGGACTTTGCAAGTATCGTGCTATGCACGACATATTTCTTGTTTTTTGTTCTTCTTGGAGTCTCATGCTGTCTAGCACTCACCAGCTCCTCTGCCTTTCCAGGTACTACCTTTTCGCAGTAGGTGTTCCGATGCTCGTGTGCGGTATCACGGCTGCTGTCAACATCAAGAATTACGGCAGCAGGGAAAGCCTGCCTTGGTACGTGAAGCAGTGTTTTTCGTTATCAGCATCACAGAGGTCAATATAACAATTTTGCAATCACGTCACTGCGTTTGGGGTTGAAATTGAAATGTTTTTGTCATTTAAATATGTGCAGTTATTTTAAAATATATTTAATTGCAAAAATCTTTTGAAACCCTATTTATACGAGCGAGATATGACTCGGCTATTCAACAAGAATCACATGGGGTTGTCGATTATGTCTGCGCATCAACTTGGGATTAAACAAATAATAGGGTTGTTGTTGAGCTCCAAGTTTTCAATTCTAGTAAATGGACTGGGGCTAAACACCAGATTATTTAATTTTAGTCATTTTGTTCAATCTCCGTGGTGATTTGTTATGCAGTTTGTAAAACTGGTTAATACAATTACTGAGATTGACACCTCGCCAAGCCAATCTCGCTGTTACGGCTTTCAAAATGGTGGTGAGAATCGAAAATCATCATTCACTCCTAGTTCCTACAGTTACTTTTTTTTGGAAATTTCTGGAGGACATCATTTATATTGCAATTGTGCGAGGTGTCCACCCGTTTCATTCACCTCACCTGTATGACCTGAGACTACACTTTACTGCGGTAATTCAACTTCAGGGTTGACAAGGTTGTTTTTTTTTCACAAGGTGTATTATTTTGAGGTGTACAGTAGAACAAAAAGCAATTATTATAATACAGAGTTATATTGTTATAACCTGTGCTGCTGTTATAAAATACCTGACTGTGTACCTGAAACATTGGAAACATAAACATTTGTGCTTCGACTGGTGCTTCACAGGTAGGCCATCCACCTGTGTGTCATCGCTCAGGTGGACTTCAACCTGGGGATCCTGCATCACCGTTGATTCCTGGTGGATGCTAAAGATCCCACGATGTATTTTTTGAATAGTAGACCGTTGTGCGTTAGTATAATAACCATGCTCCAAAACCCTACCTGAATGTGCACGTGCACTGCATCAGGAAGCACATATGGTAGAGGTTTTGACACTTCGTCTCATTGAAATTCATCTTCATGTTAATTCCATTTTTTGCCTTTACTTACATGTCCTGACAAACTTTTCCTTCCACACTTCCCTCCCTTCTTTCCTTGTCTCATATTATCAAATAGTTCTTCATTTAGTCCGATACCCCCTCTGTACCCCCCACATTCCCTCTTTCCTAGTGTACGTACTAAATGTATCGCCACTTACTAATCCTGTTCCACAAGAGAGAGTCAGTGGAGAATGGAAAAAAGTCCAAATTAGTGAAGATATGCAGATGGTACATAGTAAAAAATATATGAGCAATCAGGCCATGGTTGGTGAATACGTTCAGTCGTGTATCGTTGCTTGGAGACTCATAAAAAGGAAAGTGGATCTCATGAAACCTGCGGACGAAGGTAAATTATGATGAAAGAGCCACGAAGGTTTTCTGCAGTCAGTAGGCCTTATGATTGCACTTCTTGGAGGAAAATCTGCATGATGCTCAAGGACTTTAGTCATTTAATGTATGTATTTCCTTGCTTAGACGATATTATTTTATAACCTTATGATGCAGCATATGCATAAATGCAAGTAGAAACGTCCAGGTGAACCTGACTGAGGTAAGGAGGTGTACAACTTGAAGGAATCGTTTCGTAGGCCTATTATCAAAACATGTCAGTCCAAGGAGCACTGACAGCCGGCTTAACGTCTCCTCCACACGACAGCGCATGTTGTGATGTAGTACGCTCATGGAGTTTCCACTTTGAAAATTGGATCCTATTTCATGGAAAATCCAACTTACACGATAGACATGTCAGAGTTGTGTTTGCTGAGATGTTCCCTCTGAGCTTCAGGCTGAGCCAGAGCAGAGCTTTTGAAAAGCAACACATCTCATCGTATTCCAATCCTTAATTTACCTTTAAAATTGCCTTTGAAAATTAAAAATTGCATAAATTAATTAAAATTTTAAATTATAAAAATTTAAAATAAAAAAAATTATTAAATTTTAAAATTTTAAAATTGCTTAATTATTCACTTTTATTTTTTATTATTTATTTTAACTTTAATTATTATATTAATTTAATTATTTTATTAATTAATTTAATTATTATTATCTCAATTATTAATTTAATTATTTTATTATTATTATTATTATTATTATTATTTAATTATTTAATTATTTAAGCTTTAATTATTCACCTTTAAAATTTAAAATCGCCTAACACCAAAAATATCCACCCTGAGTGGCCTGGGGGTCATCTCTTGAGGTTGTAGTTCAGACCCCTGCTGATTTGGGGGAACCCCCCTGGGAGCCCTCTGATACAAAATTGAAATATCTAAGGAGAGACTCTGCAGACCATTGGGTACACGGGCTGTATCAAGTTGCAGAGCAATCGGTTGGTAAACAAGCATTCTGAGTATTGCGCTGCAATACATGTCCCCTACCAAAGTTCAAAGTGCCATAACTTTGTCAAAAATGATCGAATATGCAAATTTATGCACGGTTGATGCTGGTTTTCAAACTTGATCCGAGGTATGCTGAGACACGTGTGTCACGCCTCGCCTCGTTGATAAGCCCGCAAGGTCGCTCCGTGGAGCGGCCTGCACGTATTGCACTGTGTGAATTATATAAATTATTACCAACTCATGGTCTGAGGTACTCGCGATTCAAGAGATATCCATTTTAAAAATATTTTCGTTTAATTGACGATATCTGCCAAACCACGTGCCCTATCGCAAATTCCAAAAGGACATTTTAGTAGACTGACATGGTGAACAGATTCATGACGTTTCCCCTCGATTGGATCAAAAATGAGGGAGGGGCTCGGTTTTAAAGGTTCATGCTTTAAAACGTCATAACTCTGAAACCATCAGTAATTTATCATATTCTCCGGTTCACGATCAATGATCGATGTGTATATATATATATGTTGCTCGGCTTGGCTCCGCCCCTCCCGAAAGCGCTCGCTTTGTCGCGCTGTTGACGTTCGCGAGACGAGGCTGAGGACGCGCTGTGCGGCTTGAGGAGAACTCGAGAATAAACAAGAGATATCCATTTTTTAAAAATATTTTCGTTTAATTAACGATATCTGCCAAACCACGTGCCCTTTCGCAAATTCCAAAAGGACATTTTAGTAGACTGATATGCTGAACAGATTCATGAAGTTTCCCCTCGATTGGATCAAAAATGAGGGAGGGGCTCGGTTTTAAAGGTTCATGCTTAAAAACGTCATAACTCTGAAACCATGTGACGCATGACGTCATGCTCCCTGACCTTTTTTGTTCGTCATGGGTATGCGATTCTGCCTGCAAAGTTTGGCCTCGATCTGTTCAGCCGTTGCAGAGAAAAAGGGGTTTTCGTGTTTTCACGAAAAACAATGTGGCGACCGAACCACGTGACCTGTGACGTCATAATTACCATTAAAATATTCTACAGACCGAGTCCCTCCTATGGTGAAAATTTGATCTCAACCGGTCCTATTTTTGCAGAGAAAATCTTTTTAAAAGGAAATTAAAACTTAAAATGACACTGAGTTAAGGATCATCAGAATTATCAGAATTCCCAAAGTTCAAAGTGCCATAACTTTGTTAAAAATGATCGAAACGTCGTGAAGTTCGAACTTGACCTGTAACTTATCATGAGGAAACCATGTGCCAAGTTTGGAATTATTAGCATTAAGAGTTTAGAAAAAAAAGTCCGGAAAACTGTTCTTTGCGTGACGGACTGACAGACTGACGGACGGAGGGACGGCGTGCAAACCTATAGTCCCCTCCGGTGTTCACCGTTAGGGGACTAATAAGGAAAGAGTAGGGATCCAAAGTTTGGGGGTTAACTCCCCCAACCCCCTGGGAGCTCCCATGATCTGAAATCGAAAATTGTAAGCCCGAATGATTGTGTGGGCTACTGTCTTTTATTCGTATGTCAGGTTTCAGAACAATCAGCCGGATGATAATGGAGGAGGAGCAAAAATAGCAAAAAGTTAACAGATGGACGGACGGACAGACATCCGGACATCTCGACCCATTTGATAAGTTCAGATGACATGACCTAAAAATAGATTGGTTTCTGGTCTCAAGGAATCATATAACTTTTAATTTTATACCAACTTTATGTGCCAGCCTTTAGGTATCTCAAAGAATCATAGACTTTAGGTTTATACACTTGCCTCGAGTTGTCTGATATGGGTTAGGATCTTGGCCTAGCTATAAACTGTCATCCTGGTGTTCAGCAGGGAGGGCGAAACATTAAAGTGCGCACGGACCCTCAAATGGACATTGAACTGGAAATCTCATCTGATTGGACGTTAAACATTCCATGGTATCCTTCACGAAGAGTGGGCGATCTATCGCCACCACCTTGACCAAATTCCAATCTACAGGGGGCACTGTATCAGCGACACAGCTGTGCCCCCAGCACATGATACTACCTAAAGCCATGTTCTGTATGGTAAAGAATAAAAAGAAGTAGAATGTCAAAAACCTCCACTCTACATGACGTAATGACCATGCATGGTGTCTTCATGTTCTCAAGACTTCTGCAGGAGTAGATGAAATATTTTCTGGTGTGAAATGAATTTGTGTAAAGACACAACACAATTTATTGCACCTTTGAGAAATTCCATGATAGGTAAAGAATTGTAAAGGTGGGAAGAAGAGGGATGTTATCATAACAAATGGTCCCATGATACACTAATTTCCATTGCAGTAAAAGTTTAGGTGTACTTCACTGAAATCCTAAGTTTTACTTTGGAAAAACCTCCACTGACATTTATTTTCTTTCAGAACATTGGTACTCGGCAGATAATGCACTGGGTGGTTTGCAATTGCTATGCCCAACAGTAAGGGAAGGAATGTCGAATGTTTTGGGTGTGTGGATGTGGAAGCATAATGGACTACTCTTGCAAGAGACACCTTGGGATCTTTAAGGTCCACCGACTCATGATAGCGGATGAGACACCCAGGTTAACGTGCCTTCTACGGACGGTGTACCCAATGATGTGCCACCTGTGAAGCACCATGATGATAGTTTTAACATCAACTCGGGAATTGGACCTCCACTTCACAGGTCAAAGGTGACCATGTGATCTCTGCGCTGTCCTGTCTGTGTCGGCCCATGAAGAGCAGAAGTTTCCCTGTATAAGAAACAACTTCAAGTGCATAACATTAATCAACCTGTCCGTTATGTGGAAGAGATTTTGAAATAAAAAAAATTTGTAGAGGAAGGAAGAAAGAGGGAATGGCCTTTGCAGAGTGATGAGGTGTGGGAGGTTATGGTTGTGCTGAGCGATTATTTATGACTAGTTATACTAACATACTAACATTTTATAGATTACTAGCAGGGCTGCTTCATAAAGGAACATACATATCATAACTAGATGGTATTCATAGAATACTTACCCTACGCAGTCAACTTGTTGCGAGTCAACTGTTCTGTTTTTGAACATTTTAAAAAATTTGATCCAATATGGCTGCCAGACCACGTGAGCGATGACATCATAAATTTATATTCTCTAATATAATTGTTGCATGAATCATGCTCAATACATTTCAAACTGACCAGACTAAGCGTTGTCCCTGTCGAATTATGACGTCATAATTATGCCACCAATGACGTCATCATTAACGACGCCTGTTCCCCATATGGAGTTCTTTACAATGAGCCATGTTTCAATTTTTTCCATGCAGTGGTTTCGGAGATATTGAGGTGCAACATTTTTCGGTTTTTTCAAGATGGCGCCTGTACCACATGACCTATGACGTTATGATTTTCATTAAAAAATTCTACAGGAGGAGCTGCACATATTCTGAAAATTTAACATCCATTGGACTAACAGTTGCAGAGGAATTTTTGTTTTATTCATACTGATCAGATCAAGCATTGTACTTGTCGAATTATGACGTCATAATTAAGGAACCGATGACATCACCATCAACATATCTTATTCCCTATCATGAGTACTTGACAATGAGCCATGTTTTATTTATTTCCATTGAGCGGTTTGGGAGATATAGAGGTGTAACCTTTTTCCAAGATGGCGTCAGTACCACGTGACCTATGACGTCATAATTATGGGAAAAAAATATTATACAGGCGTAGGCGCTTCTTTGGTAAAATTTAGTGTCAATCGGACCAACGGTTGCCGAGAAAATGAATTTTTCAAATGCAGACACGGCACACGTATGCAACTGAATGCTTAACCCCGCTCTGCTTTTGCGAGCACAGGGTGATTACCAGAAAGTTTCTTATTTTTCTCCGAAATTGAAACTTCTCAATACACTCACAATTGACCAACCCTATATTATTACTTGCGAAAATCGAAGATGTTTCAAGTATATTAGTTGATCTTGTGCATTATTCGGTCTGTCTGTAGGTCAATTGTTTACAGGTAACAATTTTAAACCGATATTTATGAAACTTCACCAATTCGTAAAGTTGGCCATAATTAATAAGCCTATTGGTTTGAGGTCAAAAGGTCAACATAGGCCAAAGGTCAACAAATGCATCTAATTTCTCAAATCCTCAATTTCCATTCAATTGACTTGAAATTTGAAGAGGATTTGTATATTCGGTCAAATAATTCAACCACCAATTATTTTTGAGGTCTAAACGTGGAAAGGTCAACAAAGGCCGAATTTCTAAAATCATCAATTTTCGTCCGATTGACTTGAAATTTGTGGAGAATTTGAATACTTGATCATGGAATAATTCAACCACCAACAATTTTTTCCGTCAACATATGCCAAAAGGTCAACAGAGGCCAAAGGTCAAAAACTTAGTTTAAGGATTTCACAAGTATTGTGCTACACATGACACATTTCTTGTTTTATTTATTTGGGTCTGAAATAGGAAACACATTTTTGCCGTTTTTCCCCATTTCTTTTTTTCTTTAGAATACCGAGACTCGTGGATGAGTGAAGTGATCGAGAGTAAAAAGGCAATGAACTGACAGTGGGGGTAACAGTTGGACATCAGCAGGACGAACAGAAAAAGAGAGAGGAAGAAGAAAATAAAAGGAGGAGGAAAGGTAATGCAGTATCTGCGAGGAGAGGGTTGGGTTTTCAGTGTAGAAAAGATCGCAGGTATGTTTTGGGGTTAGTTGTCGTCATGCACCACCAGTTTGAAGACTTCGAGAGAAGAGCGGGATGAATCAGCCTCAGGAATGATGTTCCACAAACAGGTGAAAAGCAGAACAAGAGAGTTGAGGTGTGCAGTCGGCCTTGATTCTGGGATTTATGCAAGTTACTGAGTATTTGAAGGTGGCTCACCCAGTTTCACAGGATTGGCAAAATACTTTTGCCAAAATCAAGCATTTTCTGTACTCTAATTCTCGTGATCACAGTTAGGATTGTTGAAGAAATAGCAATGTGGGACTTCATCAGCCATGTCGTTTCTTGAACAGGGCCGCAAAAAGCCTCGGGCGATGTTCCAATTTTTGGTTGATTGTTTACTCTTGTTCATTTTTTTCAGTTCAACGACAAATATTTTTGCTAAGGGTAGTTGAACAAGTCTGGAAAGGTATGTGACCTGGCTATTTTACAATTGGTCTCCTCGTTGTCGTAGTTTTTTGTATTCGAGGTTCAACGCGACTCCCTCGTGACTGACCTCAAGCTTTTTCAAAACACGGGCCCAACGTCCTCACACATGTCGTTGAACTGCATCCTTGATTTGTTATTTTTTCATCATCAGCTTTGTTTTAGTAACACTTTTTTGTAACATTGTAACAATTAACGTTAAGATTTTGAACATATTTATCCATCTAGAACTGTCCATTTAACCTGAGGTACCCTGAGCTCATTTGTATTATGCAGATTATCCACTTAATTAACCCATGAATAAAATAGAACAAAATATCTATTCGATAAATCGGACTCTTTATAAATCAGAAAAGGTTTTTAAAATTCTGATTGTGTGTGATTACAATATGTCATCTTTGGCTGAAACCGATAATAGAAGCAAACATTCTTGTGTTCAATATGTTTAAGAGGAACTTGTGCAACAAGGTCAGGATAACAACGAAGTTTCAAACTGAAATATGCATTTTTAGACTCTCCTTTCTCTCCTTGTTGATAATGGAGATATTGATGACATCACTCATGGAAATGATGGTCCAATTTTGTTCACTCAAATTTAATGGACGGAAAAAAAAAACCACCTTCAGAGGCCATTTTTCCCCGCAGAGCAGGAGTTGGCCTTTTTTCGGGCACAGTGGTCTCATTTTTGAAGCAATGTTTTATGGACTGGATGCACTTCCTGATGAGTCGCCTCTTGCGAGACACAGGGAATTACCAGTAAGCTGGTACTCAATTTGCCGACCTCAGAAGGATGATTGGCTGAGTCAACCCCCTGGTGTTTATTCAGCGATCGACGACCGGGATTGCGAACCCAGGATCCTAGGATCCCAAGCCGGCACCCCAACCGCTAAGACAACACCGGGCTTCAAATTTAATTGACGGATGAACACAAATTAAAATGTTTTTGTTGTTGTTCTTCCAGTCGTTACCTTCACCTAAGTCCCAGCAAGGACCCTTCAACATCGCAAATGGCCTTTACTAATCCAACCGGTGACAGATTAATTTCAAACTAGAAATTCCCAATTTTATTGACATTAATTTGTTTACATTTGGTAACAAATTTCCCTCCTCCTTGCTTCCCAATATCACTCGAAGCCAGCACTGGTCGTTTGTGCACGTTGTAGATCCCTCTGTGTATTTTGTGATGAATAGGTGAGTTATCAACTCGAACCCTGAAAAAATTTACATCTCCTTCCACCATCGGTTCAACGTCACGCTTGCCAACTTGGCCCAAATACATTCCCTGGCTGACCACACGGGAATGTGGGAATAATTGGAGCCTTTTAAAGAGGTCGAGAGAGTCGTCTCAAATTTGCTCGATTTAGAATGCGACAAATTTTGTTTGACATTAAATATATTCATCCATTGCATTGTATTTGCTCAAAAACACTTCCCATTACTTCCTGTTTTTATGAACAGAACATAAGAGGAGTTCCACCTTTTTCCATATTAGCAGAAACGGAGAGTGCAGAGAAGTGGGGCAAGGGATAAGTGACATATTACCTGTGATGTCACCATCATTGGGTCAATGGGGAGCTTCCTCAAGTGCAAAGCAGGCCTCACACACCTTGATGCCATTACTAACGCAGTTGTCAGAATTAGGCCTGCTTTAACATTGAGAGTATCCACATAGAAAATCCCACCAAGTGTCGCACTTCATCTCACCCTCCTCTTCCTCCACAAGAAACATCTCTACAATGAATAGTAAAAGGACCCAATGAGTGACACAGGAGGCATGAATTCATCTTTGCTCCATATCCACATATGTATTGCCATCTTGGGGTGAAAGGTAGTGAAGATGACTCATGCCACTTCGTGCAGTGTTTTTGCTTGGTGTTCTTACCCTTCTTTAATTACCTGTCTTACTTGTCTTACATTTTGTCTTACTCTCTACATCACTATTCTGCATTTGATCTTTGGCTAAAGGGAGGACAAGAATCCATTATACTTGATTCTAACTATTTCCACCCATAAGACTGTGAGGGTGATTGTTGCTAATGTGGGGATTTTGTGGTCATGAAAAATTGATTATATAGTTTGGAGCTGTGTTGAACGAAAGTTGCCTCATCGGATTGAAATATTCAAGTCCTGACATCAAGGACTGTATGAAGATATTGAACCTCACCGGGGGCGACTGTGTTCGCAACTCATCAAAGGAAGGCTGTTGACTACCTTGAGTATTGCTTTGATTTCAGCTTTTGCAATATGTACAACTTCATAATTAAAATACGAGTTTAAACTACATATTCCTTTTATAATCACAGATCTCATAAGAACAGAAGAGGAGAGAGCACACAGTTGGTTATGATGTATTGATATATATACAGTCACGTGAAAAAGTAACTACACCCATGTAAAGTTTTGACTTTTTCAACATATTTCAACATACAGCTATTTGATCTTCATTTCAACAATATTGGTAGATAAAGGTGATATAATATAACAAATATCATGAAACATTTACATTTTGTAGTCTATTGTATAATTTAAATAAACATAAATGCAAATTTCACATTTGGAAAAAGTAAGTACACCCTTGGGGTCTAATAGGTGGTATTGCCCCCTTTTGCAGAAACAACCTCAAGTAGGCGTTTCTTATAACTGTCTACCAGTCTCTGACATCGACTTGGCGTCAGCAAGGGCATCCGGCCATAAAAAAAAACATTGCCTCAAACAGGGAACCATGATTGTCATGGGGCCCGCAAGGCTAACCCCCGCTCTAGCGGGGAAAATGGCCTTAAAACGATCATTCATTCATTCATATTCAGTCTCTGACATCGACTGGGAGAAATTTTTGCCCACTCCTCCATGCAGAATTCTTTCAGCTGTGCGATGTTTGAGGGGTTTCTTGCATGCACACCTCGTTTCAAATCCCCCCACAACATCTCGATGGGATTTAGATCCGGGCTTTGACTTGGCCATTCCAGAACCCTCCATTTCTTTATTTTCAGCCATTCCTTGGTGGATTTACTGGTATGTTTCGGGTCATTGTAATGTTGCAAGGTCCACCTTTGGTTGAGCTTCAACTTTCTGACAGATGGCCTCACATTATCCTCAAGCACCCTCTGGTACAATGAAGAATTCATCGTGGATTCTATGATGGTGAGCTGCCCAGGCCCTGATGCAGCAAAGCTGCCCCAAACCATAATATTTCCACCACCATGCTTTACAGTTGGTATCAGGTTCTTGTAGTTAAATGCTGTCTTTGGTTTTCACCAAACATGTCTTCTGGTACTATGGCCAAATAGCTCTACCTTTGACTCATCTGTCCAGAGCACATTGTTACAGAAGTGCTGGTCTTTGCCTCGGTGTTCATTGGCAAACTTTAGTCTTGCCCTGATGTTCTTTCTGGACAGCAAAGGTTTCCTCCTGGCACACCTCCCATGTAGATCACATTTGTGCAGCCTCTTTCTAACGGTAGACTCGTGCACTTGACATCAACAGTGGCAAGAGCTACCTGTAGGTCCCGTGATGACATTCTGGGGTTCTTCGAGACTTCTTTCAGCATCTTGCGGTCTGCTCTCGGGCTGAACTTGCTGGGGCGGCCTGGCCTGAACAAGTTGGCAGTTGTTTGGAATCTGCTCCACTTGTAGATGATCTTCCGGACAGTTGAATGATTGATTTCAAATTGTTTGGAGATCTTTTTAAATCCCTTCCCAAACTCGTAGGCATCTATAACCTTCTTTCTGAAGGCCTCAGAGAGCTCGTTTGATCTAGGCATGGTGACGCCGCACACTTCAACAACAAAGAGCAAACCAAACGAAATATCTGAGGTTTAAATAAGACAGGTTCCTCCAATAACTTTTCCAACGATGTTCTAATCATTTGCACCTCAGCTGGTGCACCTGATTCTAATTTTAGGTATTTGAAGTAGTGATAAATGTAGGGTGTACTTACTTTTTCCACATGCAAAATTTGCATTCATGTTGATTTAAATTATTCAATGGACTATAAAATGTAAATGTTAAATGATATTTGTTATATTATATCACCGTTATCTGTCAATATTGTTGAAATGAAGATCAAATAGCTGTATGTTGAAATATGTTGAAAAAGTCAAAACTTTACATGGGGTGTACTTACTTTTTCACGTGACTGTATATATATATATATATATATATATATATATATATATATATATATATATATATATATATATATATATATATATACAGACTTGGCATTTAATATGGAATTTTTTTTTTTCCTTGACTTGGGTTTACTTTCTTAACTCAGTATATCAATCTGGTGAGTTTCTTTCACACTTTGGTGATTTATTTGTTAAAAGAACCATGTCACTGATTGTCTGTCGCAGCAAGAAGTCAACAGCAGGATTATATCACAGGTGGCGTGGCAAAATGTACGGACAGGTGCATTTGATGATTGGCTTCACAGTCGGGTATACAAGGGTTGTTGCGTTCTGTATTAGTGGAAAACAACTGCTGCACGTTTCCAAAAGTTATTGCCGCTGGAGATGGTCCGTCAACTCGACAATGCTGTTTGTCAAGGAGTGGTGGCTTTACGAAATTACGGCATGAAACAGCGTGCTATTGCTCGGCAGTATGGCATCACTCAAGGTCAGGTGTCAAAGATCCTGAAACGACATGCTCAGAGGGGTGTCCCTACTCCAATACCGAGGCCAGGACGTCCCCGCAGAACCACAAGGAGGGATGATCGCCAGCTGCACCGGTTAGTCAGCAATGGCCGTACCAAGTCAGCTAATCGGCTTAGGGCTGAGTGACAGCAACTGACAAATGTGCCTGTATCCAGAAGGCTAGTCAACCAATGACTGGTTCAAGCAGGCTATCGTGCCAGGCGTCCCCTGAGAAAGCCACGCCTGACCAGACCTCACCGCCAGCGCCGATTGCAGTGGGCCAGAGAGCACCGTCAATGGCAGCCAGGACACTGGAATCACGTGATCTTCAGTGACGAGTCTAGATTTCTGGTCTATCGTCAAGATGGCCGCGTCCGAGTGCACAGACAAGTGCATGAAGCCAACAACAAAGATTGTATGGTGCCAAGAGTCCAAGCTGTAGGTGGTGGGGTGACCGTTTGGGCTGCTTTTCATGCAGGGGGAAAAACTGACCTGGTTGTTCTGAATGGAAACCTGAACCAGTTCAAGTACAGGGCCATTCGGGAAGAAACATTGCTTCCATTTGCTCGTGCAGCCTTTCGAGGAAACTTTGTCTTTCAAGATGACAATGCACGGCCTCATCGTGCTCGCATGATCCAACACTTTCTTGCTGACCGTGGTGTAGGGCATATGGAGTGGCCTGCCATGTCCCCAGATATGAATCCGATAGAGAACTTGTGGGCAGAAATAACGCATCAAATCGACCACTTGGACCAGCAGCCGACTTCTGTGCGTGAATTTCAGCAGGCTATTGTCACTGCATGGCAAGCGATTCCTGTCCAAACCTTGGCAAATCTCGTGAACAGCATGCCTCAACGTGTACGTGCTCTCCTGAATGCTCGTGGGGGTTACACGAAGTACTGAACTGTAATTTTACTGTCCGTAATCCCAGTCCTAATTGAACTTTTGTTTTTGTTGAAAAAAAAATTGGGTAATGTGCAAAATAAAGAGATACTTCTGGAAAACGTACAGAAGTTTAACACAGTATTGTCCATGAATTGAGTTCGATATCAGTTTACATCACTTTCAAGGATCAATTTATTTGTTTCGAAATGTCAAATGTGGTTTTTGTTTCTTTTAAAGGTCACATTAACAAAATCTAGAATAATTTCAACATAATTCCAATGAACTTTTGGTTCTAAGACATCTTGAAAAGTAAGTTCACCGCCACAAAAAAAATATTCCATATTAAATGCCAAGTCTGTACGACGTACGTATGTATATATAAGTATTTATTTATGTATACTGCCGGACCCTGCTTTTCGTGGATTCCGTGTATTCGCGGGTGATAAAATGCGACCTGTTTGTCTATTCGTGGAAAAGAGTCCCGCAAAATCATGTTTTTTAATATTCGCGGCCGTTTTCCGCAAAATTGTGGTTTTTATTTTATTTTTGCGGCCGTTTCGCGAAATGGTGTTTTTTTCCTTTTCAAGGCCATGTTCTGAGAATTCGTGGTTTTTCAGGGGGCATTGAAACAATGTCGTGGCATACATTCGTGGGATTTTCATTGACCTTCGCAGATTATCATCGACATTCTCTGGTTTTGCCCCACCATTCGTGGATTTTTGCGACTTAGGAGCCTATCCCCCCTTTTTCCATTGAAACAATGCCCCGCTATTCGCTGTTTCGCTATTTGCGGATTTTCCAGAAACGTATCCTCCACGAATAGAGGTTTCTGGGGGTAAATATATTTCTGCTGGGAGATAAAAATATTTTTCACAAAAAAGTGAAAAGTTCCATGATGCTGAAGAGTGCCAAAATTGTACCAGTGATTATTGGAGCAATGGGAATAATTTTGAGATTAAGATTGTATGAACTGTATCAACTGTATCAATAAGATTGTATCAATTGTATCAACAAAACTTTGAGAAGAAGAAAGCTTCACAAAGTGGTAAATGAATCATGATCCCTTACTGAAACAGAGGTGGATACTTTGAGACCTGGGAGAACTCCGTTCCACCTTCTGAAACAGAGGTGGATACTTTGAGACCTGGGAGAACTCAGTTCCACCTTCTGAAACCCGAATATGGAGATAACAACCAACTGCACATCCACACACACACACAAACACACACCCACAAACACAAAACACACACACACACACAAACACACACACATAAACACACACACCAACCAACAAACACACACACAAACACACACACAAACACAAACACACACACAAACACACACACACACACACCAACCAACACATACACACACAAACACATACACGCATAAACACACACACAAACACACACACACACACACACACACACACACACACACATAAACACACACACACACATAAACACACACACAAACACACATAAACACACAAAAAACACACAAACACACATTGTGTCTCAATAAAATATACACAGACCTTTATACTAAAACAAAATCAATGAAATAGGAGAGAGATGTAATGGCAGAGGTCGATTTGATTGTTTGTAATACCTTCGAAGATGGTGTTAACGTTTGATGGAATGACTACAGGTAATCAGTCAGGTGTTACCCACGACTGAAACTAGCCTTGAAAATTTATTGTCTTGTCATGAACGTCCCAAAGCTCTTTAAATAGTATGACGATTTCGTTACTATTATTATTGTTGTCATTATACTGTAGATATTGAAAATATCAACTTTGGCATTTCTTGGATCACAGTGATTATCTCTTTCGTACAATATTTTGAACACACCTCGTACCTCATCATCAAGAAGAAAAGGAGGATGTGTGTACAGAAAAAGTCCAGATTAAAAAACCAAAATCTGATGCCAACATGTTTATGATAAAATTAAATTGCGAAACCACAACATTGGTAAGGTTAAGATCATTTGCCAAAAAATGTTTTTTAACCTTTGAACCTGCTTTGAGTTCCAAGGCCATTGATTCATTTCCCAGAAGGATTTTTGTTGAATATTTACATGTAAAGTGATTTGTGGGACACTCAAAGGGTTTGACATTTTTGATGCAAATGTAGACATTCTGAATTCACTCTGAAAGTGACATTTTAAAAGTACCATAGCCCGAAATCCTATTAAATCATTAAGATCACCTCGATAACCTACGAGTCGGAATATAAACGGATTTATGATCAATAGTTTGTTTGTTTGAAGCATCGAAGTTTGAGTGTTTTCCCATTCTTGTCTTTGTCAAATTTCCACTGGTTATTTTGCTGTGTACGTGTTATTGTGTGTTTCTAGTTGGTGTTGGTTTGTGGTTCGTGCAAACTTGTGTGTAGTTAATCGTTTTCTGAGTCGTACCTCGTGCGCGGCCTGGTGACTTGGGGCTTCCCTCCCCCCGTCGGTGTTTTGTCGGTTTTGGGTTATTTCCTCCGCTGCATTGCTTGTTTCTTTTATTTTATTTTCTCCCCCTCACCTCACCTCCCTAGACAAAGAATTCTATATTGATTCTTTCTCTCCTCCCGGACACGTGCTTGTTCGCTCTCCTCCTCGTCTCGGCTTGTGCCCCGCCCCCTGTATCTCGTTTTCTTCCGCCTCTGCTCCTTCTTTTTCAAATCGACGTTCTCGCTTGGAGACTTTTCCCAGATTGTTTTTTTTCATCGTTCTGTTTGGATATTGTTGGAATATGTTTAAACCGCAGCCGTGATGCTGACGCCTCCCCCCCCCCACCCCCCCCCCCCCCCCCCCAGAATTTACATGTTTTAAACGTTTCCCAGTGTGTACCCTGGTCAGAATAGGTACACCGTATCCCTGCGTGTCATAAGAGACGACTAAGAGGGTTGGCGTCAGGAAGGGCATCCGGCCATAAAAACATTGCCTCAAAAAGAGAACCATGACAATCACAAGTACATATGGGCAGGGTGCAGCCCGAAGTGGAGATCGGTTTCTGAGGTTTGGGACATGGAATGTGGGGACAATGACAGGGAGATCAGGAGAAGTGGTGGAAGTATTGGTCAGAAGAAGAGTGGACATATGTTGTGTGCAAGAGACGAGATGGAAGGGAAGTGGTGTGAGAATGGTGAAGGGTAGGCAGGGACAGAAATACAAGTTTGTGTGGCAAGGGTGCCCGGAGGGCGTGAATGGTGTTGGTGTCCTGTTTTCTGAAGAGTTTGTAGACAGTGTGGTAAGTGTGACTAGAGTGAGTGATAGGTTGATGATGGTGAAAATGATGATTGGAAAGCTCTTGGTGAACGTCATCTCGGGATATGCTCCGCAGGTTGGTCGAAGCGATGAAGAGAAGGACAAGTTCTGGTGTGCGATAGAGAAGCTGATGGAAAATGTGAAAGATGAGGAAGTTGTTGTGGTGGGAGGAGACCTGAATGGACATGTGGGAAGGAGTATGGATGGTTTTGAGGGAGTTCATGGGGGTTACGGATATGGTGTGAGAAATGGAGAAGGTGAAAGGATTTTGGAGTTTGCTGATGGAGCTGATTTGTTGATTTGTAATACTCAGTTCCAGAAAGAGGACAATAAGCTTGTTACATACACGTCAGGTGGGTCGACGACAACCGTTGACTACCTGATGGTGCGTCGGCGAGATAGGGGGCACCTCCGGGACACAAAGGTGATCCCGGGGGAGGAGGCTGTTTCACAGCACCACTTGGTTGTCTGTGACATAAGGGTGAAAGGTGCGAGGAGAGCTCGGCGGGTGAAGTACCAACCGAGAATGAAGGTGTGGAGGTTGAAAGAGGTGACAGTAAGGGAGGCATTAAAAGAGAGGCTGAGTAGGGTAGAGGATGATGTGGTTTAGCTTGAAAGTGGTTGGATGTCAATGAAAGCTAGTCTGTTGGGAGCCGTTGGTGAGGTATGTGGATGGACAAAAGGACCACCGAGGCACTCGGAAACATGGTGGTGGGATGTTGAGGTTGGAAAGAGGATTGACGAGAAGAGGAAGAAGTTCAAAGAGTGGCAGAAGGCGAAGGGTACGGGAGCAGAAACAGCAGAGCATGAAAGTTATAAGGCAGCCAGGAAGGCTGCAAAGAAAGAGGTAGCAAAGGCGCAGGAGGCATGTAGGAAAATGTTCGGAGAACGCTTGGATTCGGAAGAGGGTCAGAAAGCAGTATTCAGGATTGCAAAGCAGATAGCGAAAGAGAGGTGTGATGTGATGGGGGTGAGTTGCTTGAAGGATGAAGTGGGACAAATCGTTGTCGACCCAGATGGAATTAAAGGAAGATGGAAAAGATATATGGAAATACTGTTGAATACAGAGAATGAATGGGATGGCAACATAGAGAGTAACCCAGTTTTAGGACCGGCAGAGAAGATAACTGAGAAGGAAGTTGAGGAAGCGATAAAAGCAATGAAGAGTGGAAAAGCGGGAGGGCCGACGGGAGTTGTGGGAGATATGTTGAAGGCAGCAGGAAGTTGGGGGTGTGAAGAGAATGACAGAGATCTGTAATTTGGTGGTGAAAGAAGGCCGCATTCCAGTGGATTGGGAACTGAGTACCCTCGTCCCTCTATACAAGGGGAAAGGTGACCCTCTGGAGTGTGGCTCGTACCGAGCGATAAAGTTATTGGAGCATGGAATGAAGGTATTGGAAAGGGTGTTGGAGAGGAGGATAAGGAAGAAAGTGAAGATCGACGAAATGCAGTTTGGATTTATGCCAGGAAGAGGAACGACAGATGCGCTTTTCATTGTGAGGCAGTTGCAGGAGAAGTACATGGATAAGAGGAAGAAGTTGTTTTTTGGGTTTGTTGATCTGGAGAAAGCATTCGATAGGGTTCCACGCAAAGTATTGACATGGGCATTGAGGAAGTTAGGAGTGGAGGAATGGTTGATCAGAGTAGTGATGGCAATGTACAAAAGAGCACGCACAGCTGTAAGGACGAAGGACGGGAACAGTGGTGAGTTTGAGGTGAAGGTGGGAGTGCATCAGGGGTCGGTACTAAGTCCACTACTATTTGTAGCTGTGATGGAGGTGCTGGCTTAGACCGTAAAGGAGGGTTTACCGTGGGAGTTGTTGTATGCAGATGATCTGGTGTTGATTGCGGAAAGTATGGATGGACTGAAGGAAAAGATGAACAAGTGGAAGGAATGTATGGAGACAAAAGGTCTGAAGGTGAATATCGGAAAGACAAAGGTGATGGCAAGTGGTAAAGCATGTGGTGAGGTGGGAAGAACTGGGAAGTGGCCGTGTGCTGTGTGTAGGAAGGGTGTCGGAGTGAACTCCATTCAATGTTCAATGTGTGCTGAGTGGGTTCATCAAAAATGTAGTGGTCTGAGAGGGTCATTAACCAGTGTGGCAGCTACATTCAAATGTAAGGTGTGCACAGAGGGAGCTGCAGATAGAGGAAATGTTGAGTTGGATCTTGGAGACGGCGTGAAGCTGGAAGGTGTGAAAACATTTTGCTACCTCGGAGACATGCTGAATGGAGAAGGTGGATCAGACTCGGCAACGGTTGCTCGAGTGAGATGTGCATGGAAGAAGTTTCGGGAACTGAGTGGCGTGCTGATGAGGAGGAGAGTGTCGCTGAAGCTGAAGGGAAAGGTGTATGCTGCATGTGTGAGAAGTGTTATGATTTATGGGAGCGAGACATGGGTAATGAACGTAGAGCAGCAACGAAGGCTGGAAAGGGTGGAAATGCGAATGGTTCGATGGATGTGCGGAGTATCGTTGAGAGAGAGGAAGACAAATGATGAATTGCGAAAGATGATGGGAATATTGCCTGTGATTGATGCTGTGAAGAGGAACAGGTTGAGATGGTTTGGTCATGTATTGAGGAAGGATGAAAGTGACTGGTTGAGAAGAGTGATGGAAGTTAATGTAGAAGGAAGTAGAGGACGGGGAAGACCGAGAAAGACTTGGCTAAAGATGGTGGAAGAAGAAATGCGGGCAAGGGGGTTAACAAGGAGAGATGCAGAAAATAGGGCAAAATGGAGAAGATTTTCATGGGGACCGCAAGGCTAACCCCCGCTCTAGCAGGGAACATGGCCTTAAAATGCATGTTGTTGTTGTTGTTGTTTGTTTGTTTGAAGATGGTTAATGAAGGAATCAAACTCATTGTCTGTGTTTATGCGTAATCTACCCATGCCTCACCTGGTACAGTTCAGGCTTGTCTTGTGGATAATAATCCTCACATTTTGCAAGGTATATGATCAAGTCATGTCACTGAAATGTGAACAAATATGATTTCCATTGAGGGGATAAAAAGGAAAGTGTGCAACGGCACTACCAATTTTAAATGAAGGAGGTACTTGTGTGTGCAATGGTAAACTTTGAACCTGTACGCAGATTGAAACAAAAGTAATGATTTTGTGTATCTGTAGGATGAAGATGCAAATGCATTCAGTGCCAACGATTATTAAAACATCAATTTTATAAAAACAATGATGAAATCTCAGGTTGAAGAAGTGTGGTTGTGGTTAAATAGAACTGCTCGGCTTCCATCTGTTGCTGTTTATTGTGAATAACATTGAGGATGATCATTGAAAAGTTTAAAGATATTTGGACCACAAATGATGCACTTTTAAGTATTTCCCTGCAAGGTTAACCTTGATTTTACTTGTCTAAATATTACTATTATTTTTGTATATCCATTATTTAGTTTCAGTTGTTCTCCCTCCTTGTATCTGGCTTGGTACTGCTTTCTCTTTTAAAAAAAAGTAATGGTAGTTCTCAACTATAGACTTGAAAAGGTGAGGAAGTAGAGCAACATTAAACAGAAAACCTATGTCTGCGTGGGCTTCTTTGTGCCCTGAGAGCAAACATATAAGGCCATTCTAACCAAACAACAACGAATACTACTACTACTACTACTACTACTACTACTACTACTACTACTACTACTACTACGCCACGCCATTTTGCTGCTCCTCGAGCCGTGCTATTTTCGACATTTCCTTCTCATCCTCTTCCGTTTTCGTTTGTATTTTTGGTTTATTTGGGTTATCTGAACCGAGTTGGTTCATTTTGTTACTTTACTTTGACGTCCCGTTTGAGTTATTAGTCCCTTTGTGTTCGGGCCTAGCCGCGGCGTGCGGCCGCACCCGTGTGGGACTAGATTTGCCGCGCCCGATTTGTGGCGTATCACAAACTGTTTGACTTCCTTGTTTTTGCTTAATCACCCTTGACTTTCTGTGCTAAATTTGCATAGTTCTGGCGATTAAGCCGATAAGTTATTTGCTCAACATGCGTTTGATTATCCTTTTGAGTTAATCATGAGCATACCGGCCCGGTTGTGCTAAAATAAGCAAAAGCTCACGAACGAGCTCATTGGTATTTTTTTTCATTTTCATTTGACGGGAAATATACCGTTAATAGTAATCATGCCTCTGGATGGTACGTGGGCAAGGATGGCCGCTACTACCTCTGGTGCAGGTGGGAACCGCCCTGCCCACCCGTTTAAGGCGTTAACAAGGAAGCACGGGGTGAAATGCGAGTTGGGACAAATCACCCAAATAGAGGCCTATGTAAACGCACTCGCTGGTGTGGTTGATCCAGCAACGATAGTTGCAGCCTCGAAAATGTATGGACAAGCTGTGTTCTTTCTTAACTCAGAGGCTGCAGCAAACAAAGCCATTGAGAAAGGGATTAGTGTGGGAGGACTCTTTGTACAAGTCGAGCCGCTCTCAAGTCTTGGTACAAGGATAATTATATCTAATATACCTCCTTACGTGCATGACAATGTCGTGGTGCCTTTCCTGGAACGACTGGGAGTGTTGAGATCACCCATCAAGCCTGTGTCTTTGGGCTGTCATGAGCCCTATCTACGACATGTCTGGTCTTTTAAAAGACAAGTATCGATTGAATTGGGAAAGGAGGCTGAATGTGAGGGGTCGTTTGTTATTCCTTTTGACGGAAAGAATTACAGGGTGTTTTATATGACAAACGAACCCCGTTGTTTTGTATGCAAAGCGAAGGATCACAGGAGAGCAGACTGCCCCACTATCATTAAAGAGGTTGCAGCTCCTCAACATCCAGATCAGCCTCGAGAGGATCCCAGCGTCACTGTAGGTAACCTAAGAGAGGCGGTTGCTCCTTTGTGCTCGAGGGCAGTGGACCCTCAAGAAAGTTCTATACCAGCTTCTCATCCCATCTCTTCTGCTGCCATAAATCAATGGCAGGCAGTGGGAGCAGGGAAGGCGAAGAGAGCACAGAAGAGGAAATCAGAACCCGCAGAGGATGGGACCACGGAACACCCTGGTACAATTGAGGATGACACGGGAAGTAATGTGTCAAAGGGATTTGTAAAGCCTAGTATTCTGAAGGAGAAAAGAGTGGTAACCCAATCTGAAGAAATGGAAGAAGAAGAAGAAGAAGAGGAAACTATTCATCAAACGACAGGATATGGAGAGTCTTCTCTCTCAGATCCACCCAAAGACAGTTTGAAGAAGGAATAGGAAGGGAGACCGTCAGGTAGTAAACCCAGCATGGTAAAGATAAACAACCTAGAGGTATCTGACTTGACAGGGCCAAACGATACTGTGATGTTGGCTCCTGAGAAAATACATCCAATAATAACAACTGCAACGAAGCTTCAAAATAAACTAGGGATTGAAACATCTACAAGAGCAGTTCTGAACCAAAGGATTAACACCGAAGTTTCAAAGGATTCTGAAGTAGCATTCATCGGTGGGACAGACAGAGAGAGGGAACCAGACACACAAGCATCAATAAAGTTGCTGGCACTGACCGACATCTCAGGTGATGTCACTTCACTCACTGTTGGCGCAGAAAGGGGAATAGTTGAGCACATCTCTATTTTACCACCCCAAAAGGTTGGATCTCCTATACCAACTGAGGAGGAGGCATCCACTCCCACAGGTGAAGCAACATCCGCCGCATCAGAGCCAAAGGAGCGTTCCTCTGCGCTAGAAGATTATGCCAAGTCAGTCTTGAGAGACGACATGGCAGAAGACTTGACACATTGTACAAGTACACCAAAGGAGAAGGATCTTGAACCTCCAGACAGCGATGATGAGGAAAGTATTGGTGATGGGGAAGACTATCAAGGGTCACTGACTGGTTTAAAGACAGACCTACCTGCAGGATGCCATTCCTGCATCCCCAGCCAGGAGATACTCGAGTTCCTGGAACAAAGCTTGCATAGCAGGAAGAAAGTGGAAAATGCGCTGAAACGGTGGAAAGATTATGACTTGCTAGTGCATTCCTTGTATGCACTATGGAGAGAGGGACATAAAACAAGGACTTCAGGCTCGGCTGAACAAGCCCGAGTCAGGAAGTTTCTAGCAAAGTTGTTGAGTTACGCGCCTGAATATAAAGTCGTTTAGGAGGATGAATTTCACAGAAACAAAACTCTCAATACAATAATGACATCAAACTTACGAATAGGATCATTGAATGTCAATGGCTGTAAGGATGCAATTCCGTGTGCACCAGGTATTGTCATTCTGTGTGAAGGAAAAACTTGAAGTAACCTTTCTGCAGGAAACCCACACGACCCCAGAGGCTGCATCCCGATGGGAAAACCAATGGGAAGGCTTGGCCTTTTTCAGTCACCTAACGGACACATCTTGTGGAGTGGCTACCCTCTTTTCACCAAAGAGGAAACCTGAAATACTTGTCGCAAAGGAAGCCAGTGTGGGGCGGTTGCTACATATAAAAGCAAAGTTTGAAGAATTTGTTGTCAATTTCGTCAACATTTATGCACCTTGTGTAGGAGTTGCAAGGGGGATTTTCTTCAACCGGTTGCAGAGATTCATGCTCACCTTGCCTGGTGAAGAGTGTGTAATTCTTGGAGGAGCCTTTAATTGCACTCTAAACCCCTCCCTTGATCGAATAGGTCAGGAGCCGCATAATCCCTCTGAAAGAATATTACAACAAACCATAACACTGTTAAACTTGAGGGATACTGGACACATACAACACCCCACAGACAGAACATTCACGTATACAAGTATCAGAGGTGGTCATATATCACAATCCCGACTCGATAGAATTTACGTGTCTCACCGTTGGTGTAAGAGTGTCAGTGACTCCGGCATAAAAGTTGCCCATTTCACAGATCACAACTTGGCCTGGATTAAGTTTTCCCTGGTGGAAACAAGGCGAGGCCCTGGCTTGTGGCACCTGAACAATGCTTTAAGTCAGGATGAAGCCTTTTTGTCAATCTTTTTGAATTTTTGGCAAGCCTGGAGGAATAAAAAAGGAGATTTTTGCTCACTTGGATTCTGGTGGGATGTAGGGAAAGTACGATTGAAATTGCTGTGTCAGGAATACTCGTATGGATCGAGCAAAACACTTGGGTTAGGGATCAAAAGACTGGAAGAGGAACTGCTGCACCTTGAGAAGCACCTGGCCGCACTTACCTCTACTGAACTGCAGGCATACCAAGAAAAAAAGAGCACCCTTAAAGCATGTAGTCGTGTGAAGGCATGAGGGGCGTATGTGCGCTCTCATTTGCAGTTTATTTCTGAGGATGAATATGTCCTGAATTATCTCAAAGGGGTGGAAAAACGCAAAGATCAATTCAGGACTATAGCTACTGTTCTCGCAGAAGATGGTCTCTTGCTCAATGGCTCTGAGAGTGTTCAAAAACGAATTAGAGCCTTTTATGCTCAGCTGTATTCGGGGAAGAGCACAGACGCAGGTGCAGGTGGCACTTTGTGGAGTAGTCTTCCTGAAGCCTCTGGAGACTCCATTATCTCTGGAAGAATTGAAAACCGCCCTGCACAGCCTATCAAGAGATAAATCCCCTGGCATGGATGGCTTATCATGTGAATTCTATACAAAAGTATGGGACTTGGTTGGACCTGATTACCTAAGCGTAGCTCAGGAAGCATGTGATACAGGTATCATGCCCCTTTCTTGGCGTCGAGCGATTCTGGTCTTGATTCCCAAGGAGGGTGACTTGAGAGACTTGAAGAATTACCGCCCTGTGTCTCTGCTGTGTGTGGATTATAAGGTCATGGCTAAAATGTTGTCACTCCGTCTCGGACCAGTCCTGACAAAATTAGTCAGCCCGGACCAATCTTATGCCATTCCAGGCAGGACAATACATGACAACATATCCCTTGTCAGAGACCTGATACAGTATGCGGACATGACTCGGACTCAAGTCGGATTTCTCTCCTTGGATCAGGAGAAAGCCTTTGACCAGATGAACCATGAGTATCTGTTTGAAACCTTGCTAACATTTGGGTTGGGGAGGAGATTTGTAGGCATGATTCAGACCTTGTACATGTCGGCAGAATGCCGAGTTAAAGTCAACGGTTTCTTGCTCGCGCCCTTTCCATTTGAGAGAGGAATAAGACAAGGATGTCCCCTGTCCGGCCAATTATATTCCCTATGTATCGAACCCTTCCTTTGTTTGATGAGAAGAAGGCTAACTGGCATTGTGGTGCCACACAACAGGGTCAACCTCAAACTTTCTGCATATGCAGATGATGTTCTCGTGTTTGCCAGTAATGCAAGGGATATGCAAATAGTTTATGATTGTCAGCAGGTCTATTCAGCAGCATCGTCTGCTACAATCAATTGGAGGAAAAGCTCGGGGCTTCTAATTGGACAAATGCAGGTAAAGGAGTTACCAACACTTTTTCAGAAATTGACCTGGAGTCGCAATGAGATCAAATATTTGGGGGTGCACTTGTCCACTTCCCATGGGTCCTCACCACTCATTAACTGGAACACTTTAGGGGACAAGATCGAAGCAAATTTGAGAGACTGGAGTGGACTACTAAAAGTCCTGTCTCTGAGGGGAAAAACACTCCTTATTAAACAGGTTATAATTCCGAAGTTAGTATTCAGGCTCTCTTGCATAAGCACTCCAGAGGAGTTTCTGGTTAAGATGCAGAGGAAGCTACTGGACTACTTTTGGAATGGTAAACACTGGGTTTCCCTGGGCATTCTGAGCTTGCCTTTTTCAGAAGGTGGACAGTCTTTTCCCTGCCTTCGAAGCCACTACCACGCATCCAGGCTGAAGACCATACAACGTTACCTACATGTGAACCCTGCACCGCAATGGTGCTCACTGGCATCATACTTCTTCAGCAAAGTGCTCAATCTTGGGTACAAAAGGAATCTTTTCATCATTACATCTCGGAGCCTGTCTAGTGCTACATTGCCTCCTTTTTATCAAGAAATGCTGAAGGCTTGGAATGTAGTCGACGTACAAAGAACAGTTCCTTATCCAGGCAAGGACCTGTTAGAAGAACCGCTCATTCTCAACCCTCTTCTACAGGGCCCAACTCTGGCTTCCTTTTCAGTAAGAAGGAGCCTCTTAGCTGGTAGCATATCCACAGTGGGAGACCTTCTGAACGATGGTAAGAGAACGCTTTTACCCAAGGAACTCGCAGCGAAAATGGGCCTTAGGACAATCAGGATCCCCTCCAGGATACTTGAAGAGGTCAAAAGCTCCTTGCCTCCCGATTGTCTGGAATATCTAGAGAATCCCAAAGAGGGTGATGGATCTGGACAGATGTCCATCGTTAACTCCATGGATTTTAAAATCCGACCACGATGTTGCGAGCTCTCTCAGCCAATACCTGCAAACAATATGAGTAAGACCCCTGGCACAGTGGAAATGTCGTTCTGTGGGCTATCAAGGAAAAATATATACCTGCTAGTGATCCACTCGCTCCATTATATAGCTCTTGCAACCCGACTAGATACTCCCTGGCGTGAGATTCTTCCACTTCCTTCGACTGTTCATCCACGTTGGGATTCACTCTATCTCTACCCAACGCCAAGAATGATGGCAGACTTAAGTTGGAGGTTGCTACATGGTGCACTGAGCTCTGGATCTATGATGCGGCACTTCACTAACGTCTCAGAGGATTGCTGCTTTTGTGGTGAAAGGGAAACTATATTTCACATATACCTTCAATGCCACCGTCTTGAACCAGTGTTCTTACTGATGAAAAATCTTCTCTTGCGCTTCTGGCTTCACTTCTCTCCAACACTTTTTATCATCGGGCACCCGGTAAAGAAACTAAGCAAGTCACGAGATCTCCTTGTTAACTTTATTTTAGCCTGTGCAAAAATGGCAATATATAAAACCAGGAAGGCAAAAATTGAGAAAGATGTGGTGGAACACAGTTCTGTATGTCTGAAGGGCTTAATACGCTCACGCATTATTTCGGAGTACAAGGCGGCAGAATATAGTAACACTGTTCAAAAGTTTAAGGAAACCTGGACTATAAATGATGCACTTTGTACGGTCTCCCCACAAGATACTTTGCTCTTATTTGTATAAACTAGGACGTGCCCGTACGTGGGTGCCCGTACGTGCGTGCAAAAAAACATGCGTGCAAACAACAACAACAAAAAAAAACTTTGAAACCACATGGCAGTAACGACCACAGAACCCCCCCCCTCTATTTACATGAAATGGTTTGGTCCATTCGCAAAGCCAAAGCGAACGGCGAACGGCTAAATCGCCATAGCTCGGTAACTACTTGTCCGATTAATATGAAACCTTGAAAAGGCACATCCTCGGGTCCCCAGCAATATACCTGGCAAGTTTCAAGTATATCGGACCCGTGGTTGTCGAGAAACAGCGGTCACAGACACACAGACACACATACACACAGAGATTACTGGAATTATAGATAGATGTGTTATTTGGCATTCTTTTTGGTGTTCTTTGGCGTTCTTTTTTTTGGTGTTCTTTGGCGTTCTTTTACCTTCCCCTTATCTGTCTTGGTAGTGCTTTCTCTTCAAAATGCTCTACCTTGTCTACTGTAGTTCAAACCATGGACTTGCAGAGATGAGGAATTGAGCGACATTAAACTGGGAACATATGTTTGCCTGAACTTGCATGAGCTCTGAACGCAAATCTCTGTAACCTTTCCTACTACTACTACTACTACTACTACTACTACTACTACTACTACTACTACTACTACTACTACTACTACTACTACTACTACTACTACTACTACTACTACTACTACTACTACTACTACTACTACTACTACTACTACTACTACTACTACTACTACTACTACTACTACTACTACTACTACTACTACTACTACTACTACTACTACTACTACTACTACTACTACTACTACTACTACTACTACTACTACTACTACTACTACTACTACTACTACTACTACTACTACTTCTTCTTCTTCTTCTTCTTCCTCTTCCTCTTCCTCTTCCTCTTCCTCTTCCTCTTCCTCTTCCTCTTCCTCTTCCTCTTCCTCTTCCTCTTCCTCTTCCTCTTCCTCTTCCTCTTCCTCTTCCTCTTCCTCTTCCTCTTCCTCTTCCTCTTCCTCTTCCTCTTCCTCTTCCTCTTCCTCTTCCTCTTCCTCTTCCTCTTCCTCTTCCTCTTCCTCTTCCTCTTCCTCTTCCTCTTCCTCTTCCTCTTCCTCTTCCTCTTCCTCTTCCTCTTCCTCTTCCTCTTCCTCTTCCTCTTCCTCTTCCTCTTCCTCTTCCTCTTCCTCTTCCTCTTCCTCTTCCTCTTCCTCTTCCTCTTCCTCTTCCTCTTCCTCTTCCTCTTCCTCTTCCTCTTCCTCTTCCTCTTCCTCTTCCTCTTCCTCTTCCTCTTCCTCTTCCTCTTCCTCTTCCTCTTCCTCTTCCTCTTCCTCTTCCTCTTCCTCTTCCTCTTCCTCTTCCTCTTCCTCTTCCTCTTCCTCTTCCTCTTCCTCTTCCTCTTCCTCTTCCTCTTCCTCTTCCTCTTCCTCTTCCTCTTCCTCTTCCTCTTCCTCTTCCTCTTCCTCTTCCTCTTCCTCTTCCTCTTCCTCTTCCTCTTCCTCTTCCTCTTCCTCTTCCTCTTCCTCTTCCTCTTCCTCTTCCTCTTCCTCTTCCTCTTCCTCTTCCTCTTCCTCTTCCTCTTCCTCTTCCTCTTCCTCTTCCTCTTCCTCTTCCTCTTCCTCTTCCTCTTCCTCTTCCTCTTCCTCTTCCTCTTCCTCTTCCTCTTCCTCTTCCTCTTCCTCTTCTTCTTCTTCTTCTTCTTCTTCTTCTTCTTCTTCTTCTTCTTCTTCTTCTTCTTCTTCTTCTTCCTGTATTATTAGCCCCCATTGGACTTAGTCGGAAATGGGGGCTTATGGATTGGGTCTCGTCTGTCAGTCTGTCCGTCCATGTGTCTGCAACCATATCTCGGAGATGTATGGACCGATTTTGTTCATACTTGACAGAAAGACAATACATAACGGTATACATATGGGCATCATGTTGTTTTGAGATGCGATCAAATATGGCCGACTGGCGGCCATGTTAGTTGTAAAAAAAACAAACAATATTGACCCTGTCCTGAACCATTTCTCGGACATGCATTTACCGATCCTGTTCAAATTTGGCACACAGATAATGAATGATGTGTTACACAAGCTTGTCATTTTTTTTCGAGATCACCTTCAAGATGGCTAAATGGCGGCCATTTTGTTACTTAAACGTGTCCCCATACACTTCTCGGACATGCATGGACCTATTTTGTTCAAACTTTGAACAAAGCCAAATCATGAGAGAATACATAAGCAGAAGATTTTGTGTTGTAATCCGACCAAAGATGGCCGACTGATGGCCTTTAACTCAGTACAGCAAAATTACTAAAACCACAGGGGGCTATGACATTGTATGTCTTTTCTCCATGTTCTCAGCTGATTGTATGATCAGCTGGGGACATTTTTTGGCTAAAGGATTTCACGCACGCAATGGCCAGACCAGGAGTTTGACTGAAAGTGATTATGCTACCGATAACTCACTTACTCTTCGCAAAAGCCACCGCAGGATCTTTAACATTCAGCAACTAATGCTGTCAGATGGAGCGCCCAGGTTAACGTCCATCTGGTCTTTGTGATGCCACACCATACCTGTGAAGGCCCAATCTGACCTTTCATAGTGTAGTCAATAATGAAACCCAGGATAGACATCTTAAAGGTAAGTGTTTAGACCTCGAAACTATCCTGTCTGACTCTTGACCCAAATGATTATGTTTACGTGTGTGTGTGTGTGTGTGTGTGTGTGTGTGTGTGTGTGTGTGTGTGTGTGTGTGTGTGTGTGTGTGTGTGTGTGTGTGTGTGTGTGTGTGTGTGTGTGATGCCCATGCCATTTACATATTACATATGCCTAAAGTTATCAGTCTCCAACCCCTCACTCCTATTATGCTCTTTATGAGGAGCATCTTAAAGTAGCATGTCCTTGGCCTGACAAATAAGGAGCAGAATAAAATTACAATATGTTAATTTTTAGTTTCAAGGTTAAATTAATATTCTACTGTATCTTCAATTGTCCATTCAAATCAAAGGAAAAAACGATTTTATGAGATTGATTGAATTGACTTATCTAATGCTGATAACCTTTCGCATCACTATTCCTTCCTATTCTCGAGTCTCCCATTAGCCTTGTTTCCATTCCTTCCCCCTCCCTCCCCTCCTCATAACTACCATACACCTTCTTCCCCCTCCCTTCATTTTTTTACACTTAAATGTTCTTTCAATTACCCCTCCCCTTTCCCACACACCCATGCATTAATGTAACTTTCCCACCCATTAACTCACCCATGCCCCCCCCCCCCCCTTTCCCACGCCTCCTCCCCCCAAGCCCTCTCCCTCCCACAGATCTCCCGATGTCCCTGCTCTCAAATGTTGTGTTTGTGCTTCCCCTTCTCTCCCCATTTGTCTACCGCTCCCCTTATTATATGTTTTGTGTGTCTGTTTTTTTTTTTTGTGTGATTAATGTTAGCTCTTTCACGAGCCTCGATCTTGTATACAAAAAAAACCCAAAAAAAAACCTGACCCTTGACTGGATGCTGAAAGGGTACCGGAAATGACGAGGTACTGTCGAAAAATGTTTGCACATTTCTTAAAACTATACCTGAGCATAAAAGTGGAATTTGTAAACAATTAAAGGGAAATATCACGGAACCTACATTATAGGATTAACCTCATTCACTCAAAAATGAAGAAACACAATATGCATCATGTACCGGTAATCTCATAAATGGTCTAAGATTTTATTGTGTACTTTGTTTTTCTCCAATAATTAGTTGGTATTCTTTCTCCCAACAGCTGCTGGATGGGATGGGAAGCCGGCTTGGCAGCCATGTTCGGGCCAGCCTCATTGGCCACACTCGTTTCCTGCGCTTACCTCTCTCACGGCTTGTTCTGTCTCCGCCGGCACCCAGAGCGCTGTTATGAGCTCAAGGAACCGAGATTGTCTGTAGCAATTGAGACACCAACAGGTGGAGCATATCAGCTGTCCACACTCTCGTCTAGGGATTGCCGGGCCCAGCACGAATGTGTCGCAACCCATAGTTGTGATACGAGGGTGTCAGGCAGTGGTCAGATGCTTGGCACCCCACCACCAGCCCTTGCTAATGAACATACCTTGGGAGAACAACTTGCTGGTGCAGGGATCTCTCTCTTTCTCTACACTACATCGTGGGCATTAGGTGCCCTTTCTGCACTGCCTTATGAAGAACCTCTTTTGCCTGTGATTTTCAGCTGTCTCTATGGTGGCACAGTGCTCACACTGGGCCTGTTTGTGCTTGTTCACCATGGAGCCAAACGAGATGATATATGGCTGTTGTGGTTTGGTCATTGCCATTGTCGTGGATCTTCTCGTCGACCGATCATCACTTCTACCACTGTCGGAGCACTTCCTGCTGAGGCAGAGATCCCAGGACTTGCCCACACAGAAAAAAATTCTTCAGCCTCACCAGTTTCATCTGCTCAGAAAACACACTCTAAAGGGTGGTTTGCAAATATTTTTGGGAGCAACAGGTATGTGATGGTGAGTGGTAGCCCTCCACCCCCAACCTTGCCATCTCTCTGCGAAGGCTTGCCACTAACCTTGAGTGACATGGCCTTCATGGCAGAGCTTGGAACTTCACCAAGCCCACAAACACAATCCTGCCGGTCGCCTCTCATTAAGCATCTCTCAACATTTGCGCCATACTCTTCAACAGAAGAACCTTTTGTTGTACCAAGGGTAGACCCTGTGTCCGAGCAAGGTGTTTCCTTGCATTGCCAAGCACAATCACATGAGCATGCTGGACTCATTCAACGAAGTACATTAACTGTGACCGACAGAATCCCGGAGGCTGATAAGGAAGATGACTGCCTCTTCAGTGGTTTTCCTCCTGAATACGGCGGAGCTACACCACTCCTTCCATGCTGCCATAGGGCAAGGGTATCTATGGCTGCCGTGGACATCGAAAAGGCTGCCATGGAAGAAAGCAGCGGCAGTGACGATTCGGAATATCAGGTGCCAAGGGGGACAGAAGCCCTGCCTTTCATGACTCCAAACAAATCTTGTCGTAAGATACAAGCGGAACCACAACAACCTGCAGAAGAAAGCAGTTGCAATCTTCGAACGGGTCTTTGGAGAAACGAAACTACCGTGTGAGAGAAGTACCCAGGTGTCCCTAGCTCTCATAGAGATTTCTGCTGACACTTAAGTGAGGGAAGCTCTGGTGCTGTCCTTGGATTAAACTTGCAACTAAGTTTTATACTTTCAAGCTGCAAGGAGTTTCGTGAGTGCTGTCGAGGAATGAAACCAAAATATGCAAGATTTGTATACTGGTGTCAAGTCGGTGTAAACTGCTGATGTGTAGCAACTTGGAACACACCTGTCTCCAATTTTGTGATACAAATGTAACTTTCAATGCCCCTACAGTTGTCCCTGGGACGAAAGCTGCACGTACAATTGGACATTACATTGAGAACCCACTCTGTATAAGCGATGAGCAGATGACCGACCAACTTTATGAACCATCACATCTACACAACAGTGCATTATTTATATTGTCTTGTAGATTTTCAGGAGGATAAACCGTGTTTTTGACACTTTATACTTTCATCTCTAATGCCCTCTCTGTGCAACATCGGCTGCTTATTCATCACGTCACGCGTACAGTGGTTATTTCTGCAAAGTGCTAATGTGCATTGAATTTGGTACGTGTGACACTTTAGCTTTGTAAATATGAGGTGAAATGAGAACTCATTCGGCCTAAATCATTCGCAACCAAGAAACTGACAAGCCGAGATGGCTCTCCGGTTATAGCAGTATACCGACAAGCTTTCTTGAAGCAATGCGTTCTGATAGCCGCTGTCTAAATTGATAACACTACAGTCCGACGGAAGACAAAACATAGGGATTGAACAAAGAGAATCTGCTGCAGTCCTCTTCCAGCAAATGTTATTTAAGTATGCTGTGCCGTCTTATCAAGCATCTCGACTAAATCATCAACAAAAATCGACCATGATTAGGCCGCACTTTCATGCTAGCTCACAGGTATAGACTACCACCAACAATTACCGTAACTACGTCATTCAATACTTGAACTGAACAACCTGTTGTGTTTCATTTTCTTGAGTTTCACTGGGAGTTGGAAAATTGATGTCGCCAGATCCCAGAGTTTCAATCTGTTTCCTTTTCTGTTCCCAGAGTTGCTTCACTTGGTGCTTTTTACAAGATGAGGCTCATAGATGGACCTGTTCACCTGAAAGTGGAGTAGTTTTTTGGCAATTGGGCACAATCAGTATGGGAATGAATGAACAGCAAAAGAGAGAGGAAGAGACAGGAAACACTGAAACTTGCAAGTAACAGAGTTGTGTTAGGAAGGCTGAATGAGGATAATAAAGATGGGGCAGGATATGGAGGGTGACATGATGTGATGGTGTCATGCATGCTTGAAGCTCTGGAGGGAAGATTGGGAAAGAATGGCCTCTGGAAGGTAGTTCCATAGACTGGAGGGAGAGGAACAAAGAAGTTGAGGTGTGCAGTCAGCCTGGGTTTTGGAAGTTTAATCAGGACAGGATTACTCCAGGAAGACATACATCCTGAAGTTGCCGGGAAAGGTTAGAGGACTGATGGAGCAATGCAGGAGAAGAAGTGGTAAAATACCCGATTCTCTAATCATGCAAAGTCCTCCTCAGCACACTTAAACTATCATCCAACTACAAGGCCTTCATCAGCAGCTTGATGGAATACTGCTCTACCCTCTTGGTTGGCGCCCCTGCCTCACAAATCGCTCTCCCGAAAACGAAGAAACTCCCAAAACTCAGAATCACATCTCACCTCCACTCATTTGTTCATTTTTCCTGCCGTTGCAACCAACTTCAACACTCTCTTCAATCTCATTATTCCCTCCAGATCTTCAAGACAGCTGTTCACCACAATCTCAGATCATCTCCATTCCCAAACCATCATCTTTTTAATCCCCATTAATCCCACACTCCAAGTTTCAATTTATTCCTACTGAGAATTTGTCTGCATCGTGTCCATCCGCTGTATCCTCTCCTCACCCTCATTCTTACCCACATCCCTTGTTTGTCTGTCTTCGTCAATTTTGTCCCTTGGCACTGCTGTTGGTGTTTCCCCCTCCTTTTCTGCTGTTCCTTTTCTTCTGTTGCAACCTGATGCTTTCTGTGTTCCAGATCTTCCGCAAATTTTAACTTTGTATACATAAAAGGAACAAAACTTCTGCTTCGGCCTATTTGAGGGAGAATCCAATAACAATGAGAGCTTTACATTCCACAGAATATCGGAGACACAGACATGATGCTAGTGGGTACATCAGCCCATAGTGTAGATAATTTTTTATTTTACAAATAAGCAAATGAAAAACAGAAATCAGTGTCCACTTGTATCATGGAAATGTTACAAAAATGCTTGGGTCAGAATCAGACTGCAATGTCCGCCACAGGACGAGGAACATGCCTTACACGGGTTCAGCGTCACAGCGTACACACCCTCTTTTTTTTCTTTTTTTTCTTTTTGTATACAAGATCGAGGCTCGTGTAAAAGCTAACATCAATCACAAAAAAAAAAACTGACACATAAAACATATGATAAAGGGAGCGGGAGAACAAGATGGAGAGCAGGGACATCGGGAGATCTGTGGGAGGGAGTGGGCTTGGGGGAAGGAGGCATGGGAAGGGGGAGTGGGAGAGGTTAAAAAAACGCATGGACACTGCACAGGTGTAGTTTTGTGGTTAGCCTTTTGATAGCATTTGCTCCATCTCAATGGTTCCTCCCAGATACCTGAGTTGCCACAAACTAGTCCAACAGGATCGTGGGTGTTTCTTCAGAGACACTATCTCCTTAGTGGTGCCATTTGGCTCCCAAAGAGAGCTCATCCGGCCTTTGTCAGGTGTCGTTTTTAGTCCTGCAAGGTGTCATAGTCACCCTCCCCACTGGCAACCCAGTGAGGGGTGTCGGTTTAGTCGCCGACAACCCGATCATGTGGCAGGTAGCACTGGGTCACATGTCACCAGTGGCATTCCAAAGACTTACCTGACCATATTTTTATATCAGGATACAGATATAGCCATTGTGGCCTGAGTAGCTCCGATTTTTTAAGCAAAGCCTTCGATCGACAGAGAATGCCCAGACTGTGGCTGACTTTTGTTGGCATAGGAGAGGTCATGAGGTCATGTCTGATATTGAGGCCGAGAAGTTCATGAGACTGAACCTCTTCCAGTGGCTGACCATGAAAATAGAAAAGTTGCTTATTTTAATGTTTCTTCAACATCAACAGGATGAGACAGTGAGATATTCCAGGAGTTAAGGACATGTTCCATTGATCAGAAGAGGATCTAATCAATTCCAGATTGGCAGTTAATTATGCAGCTCCAGTCTGCCTAGCAGTAGGGTGGGGTGTGAGTTGCAGGATGCAAGACTCCATCAAACAGGTGTGAGTTCATTTACTTTCACGTGGAAGAATGGTGCCGCATCCCTCCTGCAGATTTCCAAACACTGGTGAACTCCATGCCCGACCCATACTGGTCACACGTGGTGGCCCAACGCTCTACTCTATGCCTGGCACATACTGGTCACACGTGGTGGCCCAACGCTCTACTCTATGCCTGGCACATACTGGTCACATGCGGTGGCCCAACGCTCTACTCTATGCCCGGCACATACTGGTCACACGTGGTGGCCCAACGCTTTACTCTATGCCCGGCACATACTGGTCACACCTGGTGGCCCAACGCTCTACTCTATGCCCGGCCCATACTGGTCACACCTGGTGGCCCAACGCCCTATTCAGTGACTTTACATTGGTATTTCCATGTTTTGTCCACTACCTGTATGTCCAATGAGATGGTCCTGACCTCTGGATTGTGATTCATGGTCTTCAACCGTTGCTGAGAGAGGAGCTGAACTCAGAATGACCAGGATTGGATGACCAGGATGAATCCACACTGATGGTCAGGGATCAAGTAGTTTGAAAAGAGGAAAGACTTGACCTCAGTATCAATGATGGATTCCATGACTTTTCTTGTACGAGTATTTGTAAATTCCCTCATCTGTAGTTCATAAAATCTATTTTTCTACCTTTCTGGGAGACAGGAGTGATGCTTGATTCCCAGGCCGAAGGAAGGCGGATATCAGGAAGGGACAGATTGAACAGGACACACGAAGCAGGAGCAAGTACGGAACAGCAGGGTTTGAGAAGCAAGGACGACAGAACAGGTGCAGGGTTTGAAAGCTGGAAATTTCAATGACTAATCCTATCTGTTTTTTATCTATAATTTCACCCGGAAGTGAAAACCGAAACCAATTCTATGCTATGGACTATTCCCTTTTTTTTGATGACGTGAATCTTCATTAACGAGCGATTACAACTTTGTTTATCTCAGCCTCTGGAATATGTCAATCATTAAAATGTAAAGAAATTTGTTTTGTTAATTCACCCATAAACGTCGTTTCGCGAACAAAAAAAGCACTTCTTGATCTGAACCCGAATCTGATGTATCGGAATATTCAGTGTGACGTAGTAACATGAACACATTAATGGCGGTGTCAATGCCACTACTGCTCCTCAACGTAAACATTATGACGGCACAGCCAGAGTTTGAATGTCTCTAGCCCTTTTAAATTTCATAAATAAAGTAAAGAAATGCACATTGACTGTTTCACAACTTTTCTGTTTGTAAAGTTTATGATCGATCATAATTCGTCACAAGCAGGGTACGCATCATTTACATTTATGATCTTCAATGACACTTTACTTTCCTCATAATTTGCATATTATATATTTTTTAGACATTTCTTTCAACCCTTTTGTGCGGAAAATGCAAATTTAATGGATATTTAAATAGGGCAAGACAAAAATGCTCCCAATGCGAAAAATAACCTTCTCTCATGTATACATGGATACACACCTGTCTGGATGGATAAACACCTGTCTGGATGGATAAATACCTGCCTGGATGGATACAAACCTATCTGGATGGATACAAACCTATCTGGATGGATACACACCTGTCGAGATGGATGTACATCTGTCTGGATGGATACACAACTGTCTGAATGGATGCACTTCTGTCATGACGGATGCACTCCTGTCTCGATGGATGCACTTCTGTCTGGATGGATATACATCTGTCTGAATGGATGCACTTCTGTCTGGATGGATGCACACCTGTCTGGATGGATGCACTTCTGTCTGGATGGATGCACTTCTGTCTGGATGGATGCACTTCTGTCTGGATGGATGCACTTCTGTCTGGATGGATACACACCTGTCTGGATGGATGCACTCCTGTCGGGATGGATGCACTTCTGTCTGGATGGATGCACTTCTGTCTGGATGGATGCACTTCTGTCTGGATGGATGCACTTCTGTCTGGATGGATGCACTCTTGTCGGGATGGATGCACTTCTGTCTGGATGGATGCACTTCTGTCTGGATGGATGCACTCCTATCGGGATGGATGCACGTCTGTCTGGATGGATGCACTTCTGTCTGGATAGATGCACTCCTGTCTGGATGGATGCACTTCTGTCTGAATGGATACACTCTTGTCGGGATGGATGTACATCTGTCTGAATGGATGCCCTCCTGTCTGGATGGATGCACTTCTGTCTGGATGGATGCACTTCTCTCTGGATGGATGCACTCTTGTCGGGATAGATGCACTTTTGTCTGGATGGATGCACTTCTGTCTGGATGGATGCACTCCTATCGGGATGGATGCACGTCTGTCTGAATGGATGCACTTCTGTCTGGATGGATGCACTTCTATCTTGATGGATGCACTTCTATCTTGATGGATGCACTCCTGTTGAGATGGATACACTCCTGTCTGGATGGATACACTCCTGTTGGGATGGATACACTCCTGTCTGGATGGATGCACTCCTGTTGGGATGGATACACTCCTGTCTGGATGGATACACTCCTGTCTGGATGGATGCACTCCCGTCTGGATGGATGCACTCCTGTTGGGATGGATGCACTCCTGTCTGGATGGATGCACTCCTGTCTGGATGGATGCACTCCTGTCGGGATGGATGCACCCCTGTCTGGATGGATACACTCCTGTCTGGATGGATGCACTCCTGTCTGGATGGATGCACTCCTGTTGGGATGGATGCACTCCTGTTGGGATGGATGCCCTCCTGTTGAGATGGATACACTCCTGTCTGGATGGATACACTCCTGTCTGGATGGATACACTCCTGTTGGGATGGATACACTCCTGTTGGGATGGATACACTCCTGTCTGGATGGATGCACTCCTGCCTGGATGGATGCACTCCTGTCTGGATGGATGCACTCCTGCCTGGATGGATGCACTCCTGCCTGGATGGATACACTCCTGCCTGGATGGATACACTCCTGTCTGGATGGATGCACTCCTGCCTGGATGGATACACTCCTGTCTGGGTGGATGCACTCCTGCCTGGATGGATACAAACCTATCTGGATGGATACACACCTGTCGAGATGGATGTACATCTGTCTGGATGGATACACAACTGTCTGAATGGATGCACTTCTGTCTGGACGGATGCACTTCTGTCTGGATGGATTCACACCTGTCATGACGGATGCACTCCTGTCTCGATGGATGCACTTCTGTCTGGATGGATATACATCTGTCTGAATGGATGCACTTCTGTCTGGATGGATGCACACCTGTCTGGATGGATGCACTTCTGTCTGGATGGATGCACTTCTGTCTGGATGGATGCACTTCTGTCTGGATGGATGCACTTCTGTCTGGATGGATGCACACCTGTCTGGATGGATGCACTCCTGTCGGGATGGATGCACTTCTGTCTGGATGGATGCACTTCTGTCTGGATGGATGCACTTCTGTCTGGATGGATGCACTTCTGTCTGGATGGATGCACTCTTGTCGGGATGGATGCACTTCTGTCTGGATGGATGCACTTCTGTCTGGATGGATGCACTCCTATCGGGATGGATGCACGTCTGTCTGGATGGATGCACTTCTGTCTGGATAGATGCACTCCTGTCTGGATGGATGCACTTCTGTCTGAATGGATACACTCTTGTCGGGATGGATGTACATCTGTCTGAATGGATGCCCTCCTGTCTGGATGGATGCACTTCTGTCTGGATGGATGCACTTCTCTCTGGATGGATGCACTCTTGTCGGGATAGATGCACTTTTGTCTGGATGGATGCACTTCTGTCTGGATGGATGCACTCCTATCGGGATGGATGCACGTCTGTCTGAATGGATGCACTTCTGTCTGGATAGATGCACTTCTGTCTGGATGGATGCACTTCTGTCTGGATGGATGCACTTCTATCTTGATGGATGCACTTCTATCTTGATGGATGCACTCCTGTTGAGATGGATACACTCCTGTCTGGATGGATACACTCCTGTTGGGATGGATACACTCCTGTCTGGATGGATGCACTCCTGTTGGGATGGATACACTCCTGTCTGGATGGATACACTCCTGTCTGGATGGATGCACTCCCGTCTGGATGGATGCACTCCTCTTGGGATGGATGCACTCCTGTCTGGATGGATGCACTCCTGTCTGGATGGATGCACTCCTGTCGGGATGGATGCACCCCTGTCTGGATGGATACACTCCTGTCTGGATGGATGCACTCCTGTCTGGATGGATGCACTCCTGTTGGGATGGATGCACTCCTGTTGGGATGGATGCCCTCCTGTTGAGATGGATACACTCCTGTCTGGATGGATACACTCCTGTCTGGATGGATACACTCCTGTTGGGATGGATACACTCCTGTTGGGATGGATACACTCCTGTCTGGATGGATGCACTCCTGCCTGGATGGATGCACTCCTGTCTGGATGGATGCACTCCTGCCTGGATGGATGCACTCCTGCCTGGATGGATGCACTCCTGCCTGGATGGATACACTCCTGCCTGGATGGATACACTCCTGTCTGGATGGATGCACTCCTGCCTGGATGGATACACTCCTGTTTGGGTGGATGCACTCCTGTCTGGATGGATGCACTCCTGTCGGGATGGATGCACTCCTGTCTGGATGGATGCACTCCTGTCGGGATGGATGCACTCCTGTCTGGATGGATGCACTCCTGTCTGGATGGATGCACTCCTGTCTGGATGGATGCACTCCTGTCTGGATGGATGTACTCCTGTCTGTATGGTTGTACACCTGGCTGGATGGATACACTCCTGTCGGGATGGATACACTCCTGCCTGGATGGATGTACTCCTGTCTGTATGGTTGTACACCTGGCTGGATGGATACACTCCTGTCTGGATGGATGTATATCTGCTTGATTGATACACACCTGGCTGGATGGATCCACTCCTGTCTGTATGGATAGTGGATACACTCCTGTCTGGATGGATGTACTTCTGTCTGGATGGATGTATATCTGTCCAGATGAATGCGCACCTGTCCAGATGGATGCACACCTGCCCAGATGGATGCACATCTGCACAGATGGATGTGCACCTGCCCAGATGGATGTGCACCTGCCCAGATGGATGCACACCTGCCCAGGTGGATGTCACCTGCCCAGAAGGATGCACACCCGCCCAGATGGATGTGCACCTGCCCTGGTGGATGCACACCTGCCCTGGTGGATGCACACAAGCGCCAGGCTTTATCTTGATGCACTTTATAAAAGTTGTTGCGTATACTTTAAGACATTCGTGTAAATCTGCAGTCCGGTGGTGGATGAATTCCATGCACACATTCTCATATCCATTCTTCTCGGCAAAGCATCGCATCCAGATCCGCATTTGGTGGTTGATGTACCCACCACACAATCGTGATCGTATCAAGATCCGCATTTGGTGGTTGATGTACCCACCACACAATCGTGATCGTATCAAGATCCGCATTTGGTGGTTGATGTACCCACCACACAATCGTGATCGTATCAAGATCCGCATTTGGTGGTTGATGTACCCACCACACAATCGTGATCGTATCAAGATCCGCATTTGGTGGTTGATGTACCCACCACACAATCGTGAATAGCTTTTTGACATATGACCGTTTGTTCGTTCTTTTTTTCCTTCTGAGCAAACAGGAGCTAAAGGTCCAGACGTGTACTGTGAATTTCGTTGGCTGTGTACATTTCGGAATTAAACGATTATTTTGTGACTTTTTTTCGAGTGTTTGCATTTTGTGACGTGTCATATGTTTGTGGATCATGGAAAAGATGTTCAAACATTGCATCATAACCCGATTCAGTTTAGGTTTAAGGGAGCATAAATGTTTGGAAAGGCCACGTTTAATGGTTGAACTAGAAGGGCACACGGTAGGTCACACACCTCCACCAGGCTGAACAGTTTGTTTTGTATCCCGCTGATAGGCCGGGTCTGGATTCGGACCTGAACCAAAATCGAATCGGCTTGTTCTTGTTACCAAACCAACTCATACACCAAGTTTAGTCATAACTCGTCCATAACGTTTTGAAATATCATGTTATATATCGCTTTTCACCCGATCTCTCAATGGTGAAGAATCACAGGAGTTAACAAGAAAGAGCAATCAGATTGCAAATCCTCGCCAGGATGTATTTTCAGTGGTTTTTAAGGCTTTCATGTTAAAACAAATATGGCGGCCGAACCACGTTACCGACGACGTCATCATTATTATTTTTTCGAAACTAATTTATTCCTAGATTATGCTCAAGAAGTTTCATCTTGATCGGATTAAGTTTTGTACTTGTCGAATTCTGACGTCATAATGGAGGCACCTATGACATCATCATTAACATAAATTACCCATGGAGATTTCTTTACAATGAGCCATGTCTCAATTGTTTCTATTCAGCGCTTTCGGAGATATAGAAGTGCAAAATGTTTCGATTTTTCCGACATCGCGACTGAACCACGTGGTCTATGACGTCATAATTATCACAAAAAAATTCTGCAGGTGGAATTGCACCTATGGTGAAAATTTCCTGTCAATTGGACCAACGGTTGTAGAGAAAATCATATTTATTCTGTGTGGATGGACAAACAAACAAACAAATGAAAAATCGGACAGAGACCGAGGACTTGCCGGAATTTACTTTTTTATCAGCCATTTAGGACAAATATGGCGGCCGAACCACGTGACCGATGACGACATCATTAACATATTTTATTCCCCATGGAGAGTGCTTTACAACGAGCCATGTCTCAATTTTTTCTATTCAGCACTTTTGGAGATATAGAGGTGCTAAATTTTTCGGTTTTTCCAAGATGGCGGCCGAATCACGTGACCTATGACGTCATCATTAACATATTTTATTCCCCATGGAGAGTTCTTTACAATGAGCCATGTCTCAATTTTTTCTATTCAGCACTTTCGGAGATATGGAGGTGCAAAGTTTTTCGGTTTTTCCAAGATGGCGGCCGAACAACGTGACCGATGACGTCATCATTAACGTATTTTATTCCCCATGGAGATTTCTTTACAATGAGCCATGTCTCAATTTTTTCTATTCAGCACTTTCGGAGATATGGAGGTGCAAATCTTTTCGGTTTTTCCAAGATGGCGGCCGAACCACGTGACCGATGACGTCATAAATTGGGCTCAGTCTATTCCAGGGCAAGACAAATACGTGTGCAAAGATTGGCGATTCTACGTGCAACGGTGTAGACGTAGTGCTGCAAACAGACAGACAGACAAACGAACAGATCAACATACTTGCCGGAATCTTTTCTGGAAAGTAATGAAAAATCGGTCAGAGACCGAAGACTTGCCGGAATGTACTTTTTATCGGCCATTTTGGACAAATATGGAGGCCGAACCAGGTGACCGATGACATCATTATTTGTTTTCTAAACTAATTTATTCCTAGATTATGCTCAAGAAATTTCATCTTGATCGGATGAAGTTTTGTACTTGTCGAATTATGACGTCATAATGCAGGCACCTATGACATCATCATTAACATATTTTATTGCCCATGCAGAGTTCTTTACAATGTGCCATGTCTCAATTTTTTCTATTCAGCACTTTCGGAGATATCGAGGTGCAAATTTTTTCGGTTTTTCCAAGATGGCGGCTGAACCACGTGACCGATGACGTCATCATTATTATTTTTACTCCACCAGTTTATGCTGACATGGCGCTCAAAAAATTGCATCTTGATTGGATGAAGTTTTGTACTTGTCGAATGATTGAATTATGATGTCATAATGGAGGCCTTGGGCCTAGAGAGTTCAAAATTGGGCACAGTCTCTTCCAGGGCAAGACAAATATGTGTGTAAAGTATGCCGATTCTATGTGCAACGTTCTAGACGTAGTACTGCGCACAAACAGACAGACAGACAAACCAACCAATATACTTGCTGGAATCTTTTCCAGCAAGTAATGAAAAATCACTCACAGAGCGACACTTGGCAAAAGTGAATAAAGCAGAATGGCACTCAGTAGGGAATCCTTTTGACCTCACAAGTAGTTGGTGGTTGAATTCAGTTTGCCGATATGTATGTCCTATTCAAATTTCAAGTCAATCGGATGAAAATTGAGGATTTTAGAAATTCGAAAAAATGTGGTTGACCTTTGGCCTATGTTGACCTTTTGACCCCAAAATATATAGGATTTTGTCGGACCACGAACTCTACCATTTGGTGAAGTTTCGTGAAGATCGGTTTAAAATTGTGACCTGTAGGCAAGTATAAGTGATTGGACAGACAAACATACAAACACACACACAAACCGGAGTGATCAACATACTTGCAAAAAAAAAAAAATTTTTTTGCCAAGTGACAAACAGACAAACAGACAAACAAACAGACAGACAGACAGACAAACGGACTCAAATGCAATACCCTCTCCTCAGGCGAGGGCAACACGAAACATCATGTGACAATTGGGTCTCTGAGAGATGCAAGATATTATGAGAGGAACTTGCCAGATGATGTTCAACAGAGGAAAGATTCGAAGCCATGGTGATCTTCATGAGTAAAGCGACAGATGTGAGTGTATTCCAGCATCTGTTCCACCAATGGGTCCACATTTCAAAAATCGACTCCCAGCAAGAACAGCCATGAGGTAGCCTGACAGGTATGACCTTGACAAAAACAAAACATGGACAGCCTCACTTTTGTCCTTTGGAGTCCTCTGGTAAAGTTTGACGAAGAGAGCTGAAAGCATTCGTGAGTTATTGTGCTCACAGACAAACAAACAAACGAGACAAATTACATTTTCTATTTTTGTCACAACAGAAAACCAGACAGGGGTGAAGACATAACCTCCATCCACCGTTGGTGGGGAGGTAGAAACTGTAGTGCATGATATAAAATGTCCTTCCAGACATAATTTGATTACATCGTGTCGATGTGACTTATTACCACAATAACAGCCTTGCAAAAATAGGTAGCAACTTTTCAATCACCATATATATATATACACAGTCACGTGAAAAAGTACGTACACCCCATGTAAAGTTTTGACTTTTTCAACATATTTCAACATATTTCAACATACAGTTATTTGATCTTCATTTCAACAATATTGATAGATAAACGTGACATAATATAACAAATATCATGAAACATTTACATTTTGTAGTCCATTGTATAATTTAAATAAACATAAATGCAAATTTCACATGTGGAAAAAGTAAGCACGCCCCATGAAATGTTTTTTTAAATCTTTTTAACATATGTGAACATATCAATATGTGATCTTCATTTAAACAGTATCTATAGATAAAGGTGATCTAATTGAACAAAAAACAATGACAAATTGACTTTGCAATAATTTATTCAACAAAAAAATTAACAGAGATGCCATTTCCTTCTGTGGAAAAAGTAAGTACACCCTTGGCTCTAATAGGTGGTATTGCCCCCTTTGGCAGAAACAACCTCAAGTAGGCGTTTCTTATAACTGTCTACCAGTCTCTGACATCGACTGGGAGAAATTTTTGCCCACTCCTCCATGCAGAATTATTTCAGCTGTGCGATGTTTGAGGGGTTTCTTGCATGCACAGCTCGTTTCATATCCCCCCACAACATCTCGATGGGATTTAGATCCGGGCTTTGACTTGGCCATGCCAGAGCCCTCCATTTCTTTCTTTTCAGCCATTCCTTGGTGGATTTACTGGTATGTTTAGGGTCATTGTCATGTTGCAAGGTCCACCTTCAGTTGAGCTTCAACTTTCCGACAGATGGCCTCACATTATCCTCAAGCACCCTCTGGTACAATGAGGAATTCATAGTGGATTCTATGATGGTGAGCTGCCCAGGCCCTGGTGCAGCAAAGCTGCCCCAAACCATAATATTTCCACCACCATGCTTTACAGTTGGTATCAGGTTCTTGTGGTCAAATGCTGCCTTTGGTTTTTGCCAAACATGTCTTCTGGTACTGTGGCCAAATAGCTCTACCTTTGACTCATCTGTCCAGGGCACGTTGTTCCAGAAGTGCTGGTCTTTGCCTCGGTGTTCATTGGCAAACTTTAGTCTTGCCCTGATGTTCTTTCTGGACAGCAAAGGTCTCCTCCTGGCACACCTCCCATGTAGATCAAATTTGTGCAGCCTCTTTCTAATGGTAGACTCGTGCACTTTGACAGCAACAGTGGCAAGAGCTACCTGTAGGTCCCGTGATGACATTCTGGGGTTCTTCGAGACTTCTTTCACCATCTTGCGGTCTGCTCTCAGGCTGACCTTGCTGGGGCGGCCTGGCCTGAACAAGTTGGCAGTTATTTGGAATCTTCTCCACTTGTATATGATCTTCCGGACAGTCGAATAATTGATTTCAAATTGTTTGGAGATCTTTTTAAATCCCTTCCCAGACTCGTAGGCATCTATAACCTTCTTTCTGAAGGCCTCAGAGAGCTCTTTTGATCTAGGCATGGTGACGCCGCACACTTCAACAACAAAGAGCAAACCAAACTAAATGTCTGATCAACATTTGACAGACAAATGTCAGACATTTGACTGACAAATTCGGCCATTGATACCTTCCCCAGTGAGGGGAAGGTATCAATGGAAGATAAGACAGGTTCCTCCAAGTTCCTATCTAACGATGTTCTAATCATTTGCACCTGAGCTGGTGCACCTGATTCTAATTTTAGGTATTTGAAGTAGTGATAAATGTCGGGGTGTACTTACTTTTTCCACATGCGAAATTTGCATTTATGTTTCTTTAAATTATACAATGGACAACAAAATGTAAATGTTGCATGATATTTGTTATGTTATATCACCTTTATCTATGAATATTGTTGAAATGAAGATCAAATAGCTGTATGTTGAAATATGTTGAAAAAGTCAAAACTTTACATGGGGTGTATTTACTTTTTCACGTGACTGTATACATATATATATATATATATATATATATATATATATATATATATATATATATATATATACACACATACACAGGGTGGACCAGAAACCCTTGACACATTTTGAAGAACGATACCTGCAACAAACAACTAAGTTTATTATTGGTCTTTGGTTCAAAACAAAACATGATTACTCGTTGGAGTCTAATCAGTCTAATATACATGAAACAGATCAGTTCAAATGTTCAAACTGCTTTCCTTCATTGTCTCTGCACAGCTGTAGCCGTGACGAAACACGCAGTATATATATACAGTGCGTATCAAAAAAAAGGTAATCCGAATTCAAGGGGTTAATATGCAAAGGTTATTTAGTTTGACAATTTGCATGTGGTTTACCAATTATGAGATGATCCTCAGTTTTCCATTGATGCCTTTCATGCATCATTGGTGTCACGCATGACCGAGTACATGTTCATTGAAAATGACAAGTTCAAATCGCATTTTCACAAGTTTGGCTAATCGGTGCAAGACAGTTTTAAATGGACGCATTACTTGTCGACTGCCAAGTTGATTATGTAAAATTGTTAAGCTGCTCTGGTAATCGTCGGTTGCGTCATCCTTTGTTTAAGATGGGTATTTAAGATGGGCCTACAGTGTATGAGTTTAGAGACAGTCTGAGTCATTGAAAAGATGGTTCAACTTACGACTGAACAGCGGACCTTCGTGGTTACAACCTTTTACCAAACTTGAAGTTTTCAGCGAACTCGTGATGCGTTCAGGGAACGTTTCCCAGAACGGGAGCCTCCAGCAGCCAAAACCATCTGGGCGAATGTTAAAAAATACCAAGAGCATGGCACTAGCCTCAACCGCAACAAGGAGAATTCTGGTAGGAGGCGCACTGGGCGATCGGAAATGAACATTGCAGCAGTAAGGCAGCAAGTTTTGGAGCATCCAAGGGATACCAGCGCAGGATGAAATGGGACGGGATTGCCTTCGGCAACATTCAACCCAATCACAAGACTGGACCTCCACCAACATCCATATCGGATTTACATCCGGCATCAACTTACGCCAGGGGATTTTGCCAGGAGGCTGGTGCTTGCCGGATGGTTGATAGCACGTTGTGAAGCAGATGTCGATTTCCTGCGGGATCTCGTTATCGGCGACGTCGCTGCTTTCGCTATGGATGGCAAGGTCAATACCTATAATGTTCTTGAGTATGCACCGACAGGACAACCCCCGGATTTTAATTTTGACACCGACATGAATCGACAAAAGTGGACTGTTTGGTTGGGACTTTGTTGAAGTGGTCAGGTGATCGGGCCATTTTTCTTTCAAAGGAATGTCAATGGTAACAGGTATCTGCAGATGATCAATTATGAAGTTTTACCGCAGCTGGAGGAGAACTTTGAGCGACAGGTTCGTGGTGTCTTCAGATATCTCTGGTGGGCCCAAGACGGCGCCCCAGCACATCGTCTTATCGCTGTCCGAGATCGACTGAGGGAACTCTTTGGAGACCGAGTCATCACCCTCAACAATGCAGTGGAATGGCCGCCAAGATCACCTGACCTCACACCATGTGATTATTTCCATTGGGGACATTTAAAGAACAAGATGTTCGTAACTCCTCCCCGTGATCTTGACGAATTGCAGGGCCGTATTCGACATGAAGTGGATGCTTTGCGCAATGACCCTGCTATGGTGAGATGAGCAGTTCAGGGCATGCTCCGCCGCTGTGAGCTTTGTGTTGAAAGGGGAGGTGGACATGTTGAAGGTGTGGGTGCATAAAGGCCAATCATTCCTGAGAAATGTTCACATCTGACGTTCATTTTGCACCAATTATCCTGACTTGCATCGATTAGCCAAACTTGTAAAAATGCGATTTGAACTTGTCATTTTCAATGAACATGCACACGGTCATGTGTGACAGCAATGATGCATGGAAGGTATCAATGGAAAGCTGAGGATCTCCTCTTAATTAGTAAACCACATGTAAATTGTCAAAATAAATAACCTTTGCATATTAACCCCTTGAATTCGGATTCCATTTTTTTTGATACGCACTGCATATATATATTTATTTGTATACAAGATCGAGGCTCGTGGAAGAGCTAACATTAATCACAAAACCCAAACGGACACATAAAACATATCAAAAAAGATGGGGAGAGATCGAGATGCATAGCATAGAACATAGCGGGAGACAAGATGTGGAGAGAGAGGGAAGCACACAAGTACAACAGCAGAGAACAGGGACATCAGGAGATCTGTGGGAGGGAGAGGGCTTGGGGGAGGGGGCATGGGCAGGGGGGGGGGTGAGAGAGTTATAAAACACATGGACTCTGCCAGGACTTCCAGGAAAGAAGTCGGTATTTCAAAAAAGGTGCATCTGGGGTGAATTAACGGGGGTAGAAATGATCAAGGTTTTGGATGGGGGAAGATAACAGATGGTGGTGAACATCTGTTTTAAAGACCTGGAGGGAGGAGTGGGATTGAAGAGTGAGGGAGTTTGTTCCAGAGGTGGGAGAAAAGAGGATTGAATGAGTGAAGGTGAGCAGGGAGTCTTGATTTTGGCAGTTTCACCAGAAGAGGGTTGCTGTCAGATCTTGTGTGACCTGTACGAATATTTGGGGGACAGTCCACAGATATAGCTGCAGGAGCTAGGCCGGAGAGGTGTCGGTAGAAGACAGAAAGACGACCTACCTGCCTGCGGTGAGTGAGTGAAAGGCCCTCAGAATCAGCTTCATCGAGGGAGATTCCAATGATTCAGAAAGCTTTGGTTTCAACAGAGTGAAGCCGAGCTCGGTGTGAGGCAGTGGCACCAGCCCAGAGGGTAGAGCAGTATTCCATTGAGCTGCGGATGAAAGCCTTGTTGTGGCGAGGAGCTCGGGTGTCCCAAGGAAGGACTTCGCATGACGGAGGATGCCCAGTCAGCAACTGGCTTAGGAGGCCAGCTTGGAAATGTCGTTTTCCCAGGAAAGATCATGGCAGATAGTGAGACCCAAACTCTTGAGTGACAGAAGTTCTTGGAGAGGATTGCTCAGAAAGTAGATGGGAGAGTTTTCCAGTCGGTCTTTTCGGAGAGACATAGTAAGAGTGTGAGATTTGTCAGGATTGAAAGACATGTTCCACTTGTTTTACCAGTCTGTAATTTTGTCCAGGTCTGCAGAGAGTGAGGAGACTGCAGACTGCCAATCGGAGGGATGATGTATGGAGTGGTAGAGAGTGGAGATATCAGCAAAGAGATAGAAAGGATTTTCCAGAGAGTCGGAGAGATCATTGATGAAGACCAGAAATAGCACAGGGCCCAAAACACTGCATTGGGGAACTCCATCCAGAACAGGAAGGGGAGATTAGAGAAATCCATTCAGGTCCACAAGTTGAATACGACCAGAGAGGAATTTATCACAAGCCATGCATGGAGATTTCCATGGATACCATCGGAGGAGAGTTTGGTGAGCAGATCGGGGTGCCAGACCGTATCGAAGGCACGTGATACAGTCACGTGAAAAATTAAGTACACCCCATGTAAAGTTTGGACTTTGTCAACATATTTCAACATACAGCTATTTGATCTTCATTTCAACAATATTGATAGATAAATGTGATATAATGTAACAAATATCATGAAACATTTACATTTTGTAGTCCATTGTATAATTTGAATAAACATGCATGCAAATTTTGCATGTGGAAAAAGTAAGTACACCCCTACATTTATCACTTCTTCAAATATCTAAAATTAGAATCAGGTGCACCAGCTCAGGTGCAAATGATTAAAACATCGTTGGAGAGTATGTTGGAGGAACCTGTCTTATTTAAACTTCAGACATTTAGTTGGGTTTGGTCTTTGTTGTTGAAGTGTGTGGCGTCACCATGCCGAGATCAAAAGAGGTCTCTGAGGCCTTCAGAAAGAAGGTTATAGATGCCTACGAGTCTGGGAAGGGATTTAAAAAGATCTCAAAACAATTTGAAATCAATCATTCGACTGTCCGGAAGATCATGTACAAGTGGAGAAGATTCCAAACAACTGCCAACTTGTTCAGGCCAGGCCTCCCCAGCAAGTTCAGCCTGCGAGCAGACCGCAAGATGCTGAAAGAGGTCTCTAAGAACCCCAGAATGTCATCACGGCACCGACAGGTATCTCTTTCTACTGTTGATGTCAAAGTGCACGAGTCTACCATTAGAAAGAGGCTGCACAAATTTGAGCTACATGGGAGGTGTGCCAGGAGGAAACCTTTGCTGTCCAGAAAGAACATCAGGGCAAGACTAAAGTTTGACAATGAACACCTAGGCAAAGACCAGCACTTCTGGAACAATGTGCCCTGGACAGATGAGTCAAAGGTAGAGCTATTTGGCCACAGTACCAGAAGACATGTTTGGCGAAAACCAAAGACAGCATTTGACCACAAGAACCTGATAGCAATTGTAAAGCATGGAGGTGGAAATATTATGGTTTGGGGCAGCTTTGCCGCATCAGGGGCAGCTCACCATCATAGAATCCACTATGAATTCTTCATTGTACCAGTGGGTGCTTGAGGATAATGTGAGGCCATCTGTCGGAGAGTTGAAGCTCAACCGAAGGTGGACCTTGCACCATGACAATGACCATAAACATACCAGTAAATCCACCAAGGAATGGCTGAAAAGAAAGAAATGGAGGGTTCTGGAATGGCCGATGAAAGCTCAGATCTAAATCCCATCGTAATGTTGTGGGGGGATTTGATCGAGCTGTGCATGCAAGAAACCCTTCAAACATCGCACAGCTGAAAGAATTCTGCATGGAGGAATGGGCAAAGATTTCTCCCAGTCGATGTCAGAGAGTGGTAGACAGTTATAAGAAACGCCGACTTGAGGTTGTTTCTGCCAAAGGGGGCAATACCACCTATTAGAGCCAAGGGTGTCCTTACTTTTTCCACATGTGAAATTTGCATTTATGTTTATTTAAATTATACAATGGACTACAAAATGTAAATGTTTCATGATATTTGTTATATTATATCACCTTTATCTGTTAATATTGTTGAAATGAAGATCAAATAGCTGTATGTTGAAAAAGTCAAAACTTTACATGGGGTGTACTTACTTTTTCACGTGACTGTATGTATATAGAAGGGATGGGGAGAGCTCTTGTCAGGATTGAAAGGCATATTCACACATTCCTTGTGTATGACCATCTTGTGATTTTTTTAAATCAGAAGATGGGGAAGAGGCTGCAGCCTTTCTGAAGGTTGAGGAATGTCACGGCAGAGGGTGGTGTCATCAGCAAAATCGATAAGGGGAATTTTCCAGAGACTCAAAGAGATCGTTGATGAAGATCAGGAATAGGATGTGGCCGAAAACACTGCCTTGGGGCACTTCAGTCTTGACAGGAAGAGGAGATGAAAGGCTTCTGTTGAGTGCTGCCCATTGGCAGAGAGAGGAGAAGATGTTAGTACGCCATGTGTCGTGTTGGCCTTGGATACCACAGACAGAGTTTGGAGAGTAAGACAGGATGCAGACTGTACCAAAAGCATGAAAAATGTCGAGAGAGATGGCCCTAATCTCATGTTTGACATGGAGGGCTTCCATCCATTGATGGGTGAGTGTAAGTACCATGTGGAGTGACCTGGTCTGAATGTGACCTGGTCTGAATGTGACCTCGTCTGAATCCAAATTGGTGACATGAGATGAGGCCATTGGAAAAAAACGAAAGGAATGATTTGATATTTGATTTGATATCAAATAAAATGCTGATAATGGGAAATAAGTAATCGGTCTGTCGTTAAGGTGATTTTTTTTGCACCTTTTTATGTAATGAGGTGATTTTGTTGTCTTCCAAGCAAATGCTAGATGATCTTGGGCAAATCAGACGATGTGCCAAGTGAAAAGAGGATGTGCAAAGGCAGCAGAGAAGCTTTTTAGGACACGTGAGCTGATGCCGTCTGGTTCAGTTGGAGAGTTGAGGTTTGGCAGAAACTTCTCCACTTTTCAGGTGCAAAATATAGAGTCCAGTTTTAATTGGGTGAGAGTGGGTAGGGACCTAGGGTGGGTTACAGAGTGAGGGTTTTACGTTTGAGGGTGTGTTTCGCGAAGAGTACGTGACTTAATGTTCCTGCCATAACCTGCAGGACACTCCATTAGTGACAGAGCCACATCCCATCAGTTGTCCCAGCAAGCAGCCCCATGTGCTGTATGCAAACGACTGAATGAAATGTGGTGAGCCAACATTGTATTTGCCATACAAGTGAGATACTCGTGCTACGAACGGTTGGGAGGCCAGAAGCAAACAGGCAATGCAGATACGGCGAATGGTAAAGCATTAAACCAATAAATTCCACATTCCTGTAGCACCTTCTGTCACACGTCAGACATGGACAGCAAGTTCGTGAAGGACTTCCATGAAAAACGTACCCATACACAAACAAACGGGTACATTCATGTGTGGAAACATCGATCGTGGGTCGGTGGCGAATCTGCATATGACGAACCGCGAAGTTCACGTTCAGAAAGTAGAAACCATCACGGCATGTCATCATTCACTTGAACTCGATATCTCATATTTACATTCCAAACAACATAACTCCAATCACAAATTAATCACAAAATAAACTTTTAACAACATTGCTAATGTTTCCTCCATTGTAAAAACTACCAAGTCAACAGTTAAAAGGATTTTGAGCCAATAGGTGTTACAGCCTTGGCAAGATCGATGGAGACAGCGATCTGTTGGCTTAAACACCTCCCAAATAGCTATGTGGAATTCTCTCATGTGAAGATTAAACCCACATCGTTTGAACTCGGGCCGAGGTCATTATTTACTTTTAATGATGTTTATATACGAATTAAAAATAAGATAATTGGTTTTGGGTCGTCCTTTCCGCATATCTCGTGGGATTGTGAGTTGGAGTGATGGCGGGGAGGGGGTTGGCATTCCCTCAAGTAGGGATTCAACCCATATCCTTATAAAAGGTCTTTGACCGAGGTCACCGAGTCCGATCGGTGCAGCCATGCAGCAATCGGTGCAGCCGTTTGTGCGGCACCCGGGAAAATAGCGTTATGCGGGAGTCCAAATCTGAGAATGCTGGAGACTAAAGCTGAAATTGGAAAAACAATTTAGCCTATTTTACTCCAGGGAATCCCAGGATTAACCACCCAAAATATCGTTGCGATCGGTTCATTCGTTTTTGCGGTACCTTCGAACAGACGGACGGACAGAGAGACGGACGGACATTTGGTGAATTATAGTAAGATAATCATGACATGACACTGAAAACGGACACACCTGGCATGTCGAGATCTGAATCCAAGCTGTAACCTCTCGGGGGAGATATCAGCACAATATCCAGCTTGAGTCGATTGTATGGACCAGAACCAGACTCCTAATTTACTGTGCAATTTTCATGCTAATCATTTAAGGATAATAAAACAGGATAATGTCAAAAATGGCAAATCATCATAAACACTCGTTGTCTGATATAATTGCCAATGTAAAGGATAACAAAAGGATATCATCTTCTTCAAAATACATTCAAATGTAGACAGGCATGGATCAAGCTTTCCGTTAAAGATGTATTTGATGTTTTCCTCCATTAGGCTGGGACTAATTGCAGCGAGTAAATTAGCATTCCGGATGATTGAAAACCCACCAGGTGGATGGCTCTTCTCGAATTCCAACAGAACTTCCAAACAATGTGGCTCCGAGATTGATGTAAGAATGTTGATTGCCCTCATGTAACACTGTGTTCCATAAGTTGAGCTGCAATTAATGCTAATTCATTGTTATTAACAGTGCAATGATTAATTATTTAATGTTCTCGTAAATCATTCATATGTCCCTCATCATATCTAATATATAAAGATCTTTCTAACCATTGACTCACTGACTTACTGACTGATATTAATGTTCGATACCTTCCAGGTGTAGTAGAAAGCTGAATTTTGGCGTGCTGATGGACATCGAAGCCAATACACAGAAAATCACATTCTCATCATTCATCATTCTGGAAAAAATCACATAGATGTCAGAAAGCGTCCATAAATGAAAATTTACGTTAAAAAAAACAATAAATGCATATGCAATAAAAACAAGCCTCAATCGATATCTAGCATTTGAAACTTTGTAATTTATATAACTGCAAACTGTGAAATAAACATGATAACAATGTCCATAAAGGAATAAAAAGAAAAAGTGTCCGTAAATGAAACTTTACGTAAAAACCAAAAACACGTCCATTAAAAACAAACTCAATGTCTAGCATTTGAAGATTGTAATTTCTATCACTGTAAACTGTGAAATAAACATGATAACAATGTCCATAAAGGAATAAAAAGAAAAAGTGTCCGTAAATGAAACTTTACGTAAAAACCAAAAACACGTCCATTAAAAACAAACTCAATCAATGTCCAGCATTTGAAGATTGTAATTTCTATCACTGTAAACTGTGAAATAAACATGATAATAATGTCCGTAAAGTAATAAAACAAAAAGCTTCTGTAAATGAACATTTATGTAAAAAAACAAAAACTTCCATTAAAAACAAACCTCAATCAATATCTAGCATTTGAAGATTGTAATTTATATAACTGTAAAGTGAGAAATAAACATAATAAGAGTGTCCGTAAATGGGAAAAAAATAAAAGGCGTCTGTAAATGTCCGTAAAGGCCTCGATCTTGTATAAAAACGAAAAAAAAATATGTAAAAAAAACAAAAACACATCCATTAAAAACAAACTGAATCAATGTCTAACATTTGAAGATTGTAATTTCTATAACTGTAAACTGTGAAAAGTAAATATAATAATAATAATGTCTGCAAAGGATTAAAAAGCAAAAGCGTCTGTAAATGAAAATTTACGTTAATAAATGTAAAAACGTCCATTAAAAAAAAAAACTCAATTGATACATTGAATTTGAAAATTGTAATGTAAATGTAAACTGTGAAATAAAAATCTCAATGAAAATTTACGTAAAAACCTAAATTGATATCCAGCAGCAGGGCGCTGATGTTTGCCAATAATCATGAAGCTTCTATTTATTATGTACCTACATGCGAAGCATGGTTTGCTATTGCTCAAGCAATGTGTAAGCATACCCCACTAGTACAGGTACTTTTGTAACCATACAAACTTCTCACAATCAGCACTACCATTGCATGTTGGGGTACTGGCAATATCCGTTCAATTGTGCAGAGTTGCATTTTTCATGAACAAGGAGATTTGCACCATACACAAGAATTCCCCTTTCAGCCTTATCCAAAACAACAGGTAAATAGTATGTCTTTCAATCCTGACAAATCTCTTTCGCTCCTTCTCTCTGAAAGGACGGTGTGGTAAACACTCCCATCTATTTTATTAAACGTGTCCCCAACCATTTGTTGAACATACATGGTAAAATTACAATGAGCCATGTCTGAATTTTTTTCTATGCAGCGCTTTCAGAGATATAGAGGTGCAAATTTTTTCGGTTTTTCCAAGATGGCGGCCGAACCACGTGACCGATGACGACATCACTATTTTTTTCTCCACCAATTTATCCCTAGGTGACGCTCAAGACATTTCATCTTGATCGGATGAAGTTTTGTATTTGTTGAATTATGACGTCATAATGGAGGCACCTATGACCTCATAATTAACATATTTTATTCCCCATGGAGAGTTCTTTACAATGAGCCATCTCTCAATTTTTTTATGCATCGCTTTCGGAGATGGAGAGGTGCAACATTTTTCGGTTTTTACAAGATGGCGCCCATACCACGTGACATATGACGTCATAATTATCATTAAAAATATATACAGGTGAAGTTGCACTTATGGTGCAAATTTCCTGTCAATCAGACCAACAGTTGCGGAGAAAATCATATTTATTTGGTGCGGACAGACACGCAAACAGACAGATGAAAAATCACTCATAGAGCGACACTTGGCAAAACAGAACAAAGTAGTATGGCACTCAGTAGAGCATTCTTTTGAACTCAAAAATAATTAGTGGTTGAATTCAGTGACCTGAAATACAAATGGTCTTCAAAGTTTAAGTTAATTGGTTTAAAATTGACAATTTTAGAAATCTGGCCTATGTGGACCTTAAGACCTATCTTGATCTCAAGAATAGTTGGTGGTTGAATTGAGCAAGCTGATATGTAAATCCCATTCAAATGTCAAGTCAATAGGATGAAAATTGAGGATTTTAGAAATTATAAAAGAGTGGTTGACCTTTGGCCTATGTTGACCTTTTGGCCCAGGCTGATCTCAAAAATAGTTGGTGGTTGAATTTAGTTAGCCGATATGTAAATCCTATTCAAATTTCAAGTCAATCGGATGAAAATTGAGGATTTTAGGAATTTCAAAAAAGTGGTTGACCTTTGGCCTATGTTGACCTCAAAAATAGTTGTTGGTTGAATTCAGCGAACTGATATGTAAATCCCATTCAATTTCCAAGTGATTCGAATGAAAATTTAGGATTTTAGAAATTTTAAATTGTTGTTGACGTTTGGCCTCTGTTGAGCTTTTGGCCTATGTTGACCTCAAACGTAGTTGGTGGTTGAATTCAGTTGGTTGATATGACAATCCTTTTCAAATTTCAAGTCAATCAGATGAAAATTGAGGATTTTAGGAATTTCAAAAAAGTTGTTGACCTTTGGCCTATGTTGACCTTTTGGCCTAGGCTGATCTCAAAAATAGTTGGTGGTTGAATTCCGTTAGCCGATGTGTAAATCATATTCAAATTTCAAGTCAATCTGGTGAAAATTGAGGAATTTAGCAATTCAAAAAAAGTGGTTGACCTCTGGCCTATGTTGACCTTTTGACCTCAAAAATATATAGGATTTTGTTGGATCACGAACTCTACCATTTGGTGAAGTTTAGTGAAGATTGGTTAAAAACAGTGACCTGTAGGCAAGTATAACAGAGCAGACAGACAAACACACAATCACACACACAAACCGGAGTGATCAACATACTTGCAAAAAATATATATATTTTTTGGCCAAGTAACAAGCTGATTCAAATGCAATACCCTATCCTCAGGCGAGGGTAATGAGAAAGCATCTGAAAATGCAAAGCCCGTCTGCATCTGCATCTTCTTCTTCTGCCGATGCTAAAAATAACGAAAACAGTTTAAAAAAAACATAAAAAATGAAAATTTACGACTTCATGTAACCTTGACCTTTGTTTGAGCTTTTGATTAAAAAAGGAACAATCGACTCCCATCTCTTGATTAATCAATTCAGTGACCCAATATGCAAATTATTAGATTTTCAGGTCATTCAGATGAAAATTGACGATTTTATGTAACGTTGACCTTTGACCTATTGACCGAATTATTAATTTGCCTTCTCCATATTGTAAAAATAAAGCTTTGTTAAAAATTTGATGACAAAACTCAAATGGTAAATGTAAATTTCAGGTCAATTGGATGAAAATTTATGGTTTTATGTGACACTGACCTTTGACCTTTTGACAAAATTATTAATTTGCCTTCTCCATATTATCATAACAAAGCTTTGGTGAAAATTTGATGACAATCGCTCGAATGGTAAAAAAAAAAAAGAAGTCATGGCCCGGACAGACAGACACACAGAGACACAGACGTGATTACAAAACCACATTTTCTGCTATGGAGTGGACGGGCTGATTAAGTATATTTGTTATATAATCCCTTTTAGCAATAAAATCCAGTGAAGTTGCTTTTCATTTCGGGAAAGTAAGACGGAACGTTAGCAGGAAACGTTTTCAGGTAATTGTTCGTTTTATACCTCATGTGCTGTTCAAACTCACAGCTGGCCTTTTTTCCCCCCACACATATCGTTGCCACTCTCTTACCGTCAATGCTTCCAGGGCATTCGCTGCCAACCATAGGAGCATCGACGGCCTGAATAAGAGAGGGTCTACTCCCATGGGGGGACAAATCCATGTCCTCTATTATATCATACTAGGGAGATACCCGTGATACGCACGGGTGGTAGGCCAGAAGCAAACAGGCAATGCAGATACGGTGGATGCAAAAGCATGAAACCAATAAATTCCACATTCCTGTAGCAGTGTAGCACCCTCAGTCGCACGTCAGACATGGACAGCAAGTTCGTGAAGGACTTCCATGACAAACGTACCCGTTCGCAAATTAATGGGTACGTTCAGGTATAGAAACATCGATCGTGGGTCCGTGGCGCATCTGCATATGACGATCCGCGAAGTTCACGTTCAGAAAGTAGAAGCCATCACGGCATGTCGTCATTCACTTTTTTTTTTCTTTTTTTTGTATACAACATCGAGGCTCGTGAAAGAGCTAACATTAATCACACAAAAAGTCAAACCGACACACAAAACACAAAAAACAAGAGGAGCGGCAGACAAGATGGGAAGAGAGGGGAAAGGACACAAACACAACATTTGAGAGCAGGGACATCGGGAGGACTTGGGGGGAGGTGGGAGAGGTATAAAACATATGAACACTGCATGGACTCTGGGGTGAATTAGCGGGGGTAGAAAAGATCAAGGTTTTGGATGGGGGAAGACAACAGATGGTGGTGAACAGCTGTTTTAAAGACCCGGAGGGAGGAGTGGGATTGAATGGAGTGGGGAGTTTGTTCCAGAGGCGGGAGAAAAGGGGAATGAAGGAGTGAAGGTGAGCAGAGAGCCGAGATTTTGGCAGTTTAACCATAAGAGGGTTGCAGGCAGATCTTGTGCGACTTGAAGGAATATTGGGGGGGACAGAGCACAGAGAGAGCTGGGGGAGCAAGGCTGGAGAGGAGTCGGTAGAAGACAGAAAGACCACCAACCTGTGCCTGCGATGAGTGAGTGAAAGGCCCTCGGAGTTAGGGAGTTCATCGCAGGAGATTCCAATGATTCTGAAAGCTTTGGCCTCAACAGCGTGAAGCCGAGCTAGGTGTTAGGAAGGAGAACCAGCCCACAGGGGGGAACAGTATTCCATTGAGCTGCAGATGAAAGACTTGCATGTGGTGAGGAGATCAGGTCTGCCAAGGAAGGACTTCGCACGACGGAGGATGCCCAGTCGGCGACTGGCTTTGGAGGCCAGCTTGAAAATGTGGTTTTCCCAAGAAAGATCATGGCAGATAGTGAGACCCAAAAGCTTGAGCGATAGAACTTCTTGGAGAGGATTGTTGAGAAAGTAGATGGGAGGGTTTTCCAGTCGGTCCTTTCGGAGAGACATTGTAAGAGTGTGAGATTTCTCAGGATTGAAAGACATGTTCCACTTGTTTGACCAGTCTGTGATTTTGTCCAGGTCAGCAGAGAGTGAGGAGGCTGCAGACTGCCGATCTGAGGGATGAGGAATGGAGCGGCAGATAGTGGAGTCATCAGCAAAGAGAGAGAGAGGATTTTCCAGAGAGTCGGAGAGATCATTGATGAAGACCAGAAATAGCACAGGGCCCAGAACACGACCTTGGGGAACTCTAGCCAGAACAGGAAAGGGAGATGAGAGAAATCCATTCAGGTCCACACGTTGCCTACGACCAGAGCAGAAGTCCGCAAGCCATGAGTGGAGATTTGCATGGATACCATAGGAGGAGAGTTTGGTGACAAGAGCTGGGTGCCAGACCGTATCGAAGGCATGTGATATGTCAAGTGAGACAGCTCTGATTTCCTGTTTGGCATTGAGGACCTCCATCCATTGTTGAGACAGCAGAAGCAACATGTCCAGAGTAGAATGACCTGGTCTGAATCCAAATTTATGATCAGAGATCAAGCCATTAGACTTGAACTCGATATCTCTTTTTTCATTCCAAACAACTTAACTCCAATCACAAATTAATCACAAAATAAACTTTTAACAACATTGTTAAAGTTTCCTTCATTGTAAAAACTTTCAAGTCAACAGTTAAAAGGATTTTGAGCCGATAAGTGTTACGGCCTTGGCAAGACCGATGGAGACAGCGATCTGTTAGCTTATACACCGCCCAAATAGCTATGTGGAATTCTCTCATGTAGAGATTAAACCCACGTCGTTCGAACTCTGGCCGAGGGTATTATTTACTTTTAATGATGTTTATATACGAATCAAAAAGAAGATAATTGGTTTTGCGTCGTCCTTTCCACATATCTCGTGGGATTGTGAGTTGGAGAGACGGCAGTGATGGCGGGGAGGGGGTTGGCATTCTCTCAAGCAGGGATTCAACCTATGTCATTACAAAAAGTCTTTGTCCAAGGTCACCGAGCCCGATCGGTGCTCCCGATCGGTACAGCTGTGCAGCGATCGGTGCAGCTGTGCAGCGATCGGTGCAGCCGTTTGTGTGCCCCCCCCCCCCCGGGAAAATAACGTTATGCGGGAGTCCAAACCTGAGAATGCTGAAGACTGAAGCTGAAATTGGAAAAACTAAATAGCAAGTTTTACTCCTGGAGATGCCAGGATTACCCCCCCAAAATATCGTTGCGATCGGTTGAGCCGTTTTTGCGGTACCTTCGAACGGACAGACAGACTGACGGACATTTGGTGAATTATAGTAAGATAATACAAGTTTCACACGGATAATCGACCATGTGTCCTGAGAACACAGCAAAAGGCTGATGAACCCATGGAATGAAATGGGAAAATTGCAAGAATGTACGTCCAGACTTTGTAATCAATCTCCATTTTCATGGTCCATAAGATTGTTTCTTGATTGGCCAATTTTATCGGCATTAGATATTGCCAATCACAGCCACTTTTACATGTCAAGCAAAACCGAATCACCTTTGAAAAGGAGTGCGAGAAGTTAATCCGCCCTACCTGACTCTGCATATAAGCACCCACAGCATGGCTTAATAGAGTTTAAATTTACTATGTTACCGAGCCTTGCTGAAAGAATGCCCATAAGCAGCTTTTGGAAGGATTTACGCTTTTATTCCGTGATATTGCACATGGCTTATTCATTGCTCCGGTGACCGGATGCTGCAAGCAGCATTTCATTCTCTCAAGCAACTTCACAGCATCTGCCCATTGGTAGCAATGATTAATCCACACATTAACAAGTGAACAACAGGTATATGTCTCTACACCTTTTGACATATGTTTTTTCTGCAATAACTGAGGTTGTGTCAAGGTGCTTATCCCATATCCCCCCACGTCACATGAAGGACAAAGAACCTGGACAAGCAAAGGAAAAATCGATGCACGACTTGGGTTTCAGAGTTTTTTTTTTTTTTTTTTTTTTTGTATACTGAATCGAGGCTCGTGAAAGAGCTAACATTTACTTCACAAACAAATCAACCAGACAAACAAAACACACAAAAAGAGGGAGCGGGAAACAAGATGGGGAGAGAAGGGGAAGCACACAAACACAACATTTGAGAGCAGGGAGATGTGTGGAAGGGAGAGGGCTTGGGGGGAGGAGGCGTGGGAAGGGGGGGGGGGTGGAGGGAGAAGTATAAAACACAAGGACACCAAGGACTTCCAGGACAGAAGTTGGTATTTAAAAAAAGTGGAATTGGGGTAAAATTAGCGGGGGTAGAAAAGATCAAGGTTTTGGATGGGGGAAGATAAGAGATGGTGGTGAACAGCTGTTTTAAAGACCTGGAGGGTGGAGTGGGATTGAAGAGAGTGAGGGAGTTTGTTCCAGAGGCGGGAGAAGAGAGGAATGAAGGAGTGAAGGTGAGCAGAGAGTCTTGATTTTGGCAGTTTGACCATAAGAGGGTTGCAGGCAGATCTTGTGCGACCTGTAGGAATATTTGCGGGACAGAGCCCAGAGAGAGCTGGGGGGGCAAGGCCGGAGAGGAGTCAGTAGAAGACAGAAAGACCACCAACCTGCCTACGGTGAGTAAGTGAAAGTCCCTCGAGTTAGTGGTGAGGAGCTCAGGTGTGCCAAGGAAGGACTTTGCATGATGGAGGATGCCCAGTCGGCGACTGGCTTTGGAGGCCAGATTTGAAATGTGGTTTTCCCAGGAAAGATCATGGCAGATAGTGAGACCCAAAAGCTTGAGTGACAGAACTTCTTGCAGAGGATTATTCAGAAAGTGGATGGGAGGGTTGTCCAGTCGGTCTTTTCGGAGAGACACCGTAAGAGTGTGAGATTTGTCAGGATTGAAAGACATGTTCCACTTGTTTGCCCAGTCTGTGATTTTGTCCAGGTCTGCAGAGAGTGAGGAGGCAGCAGACTGCCGATCTGAGGGATGAAGAATGGAGCGACAGAGAGTAGAGTCATCAGCAAAGAGATACAGAGGATTTTCAAGAGAGTCAGAGAGATCATTGATGAAGACCAGAAAAAGCACAGGGCCCAGAACACTGCCTTGTGGAACTCCAGCCTGAACAGGAAGAGGAGATGAGAGAAACCCATTCAGGGCCACACGTTGACTACGACTAGAGAGGAAGTCCGCCAGCCATGCGTGGAGATTTCCATTGATACCAAAAGAGGAGAGTTTGGTGAGCAGAGCGGGGTGCCAGACCGTATCGAAGGCACGTGATATGTCGAGGGAGACTGCTCTAATTCCCTGTTTGGCATTGAGGACCTCCATCCATTGTTGAGGAAGCAGAAGCAGCATGTCCAGAGTAGAGTGTCCAGGTCTGAAACCAAATTGATGATCAGAGATCAAGCCATTGGAGAAGAGGAAAGATTTCATATCTGAAGCAATGATGGATTCCATGACTTTGCTGATAATTGGGAGAAGGCTGATTGGTCTGTAGTTGCTGGGATCTGTTTTTGCACCTTTTTTGTGCAAAGCGGTGATGTTGGCAGATTTCCAAGCAGATGGAAGATGACCTTGAGCAAAAGAGAGGGTGAAGAGAACAGAGAGAGGGAGTGAAAGAGCGGAAGAACAGGATTTTAGGACCCGTGGGCGGATGCCGTCAGGTCCAGTTGCAGAATCCGAGTCGAGGGTTTGCAGAAACTTTTCCACCTTGTCAGGAGGAAAGGACACAGAGTCCAGGAGCAGCTGGGTACGACTGGGTACGGTGGGTACAGAGAGGGATGGGTTTGGGACAGAAGATTTAGAGGCAAACACAGAGTTGAGGCATTCAGCTTTTTCACACGCGGAGTCAGCCGTGTGGCCATTTGAGGTGAGGGAGGGGATGGAGGGGGAACAAACACCAGAAACAGATTTGACCAGACGCCACCAGGATTTGGAAGAGGGAGACAGATAAGAGAGTTCGGTCCTGAGAACGGACAGATATTGTTTCCTGGCTCTCCTGAGGGTGGACACACACTTGTTTCGGGCTTTGTGAAAGGAAATGAGATTTCCTTCCGTTGGATTTGCTTTCCAGGAGACGAAAGCAAGTTGTTTCTGGGCAATAGCCTCACCACAAGATTCCGTGTACCATGGATGGGAGGAAGGGTAAGACAACAGAAGACGAGATGGGATAAATCTGTGCATGAGAGAGAGCAGTTTGCTTTGGAAGAATTCCCAGGAAGAATTTATGTCAGAGGCAGTAGAGATGGGAGACCAGTTCAGATGATTGATGGCTGCTTGAAGACCGTGCCAGTTGGCCTGAGTGAAATGCCAGACTCGTCGACGCTGAGGAGGCTCTCTGAGAATGGTCAGAGAGATGTCCACTTTAACAAGCACATGATCAGAAGTGCCGATTGGAGCAGAAGAAGAGCAGCAGACATTTTCAGGGAAGTTAGTCATAACCAAGTCCAGAAGAGAAGATGCTCCGTTGACTGAAATCCGGGTCGGGAAATTGACAGATTGTGTCAGTCCCAGTGAGTCACAGAAGTCCTTTGCTGAAGAGCCATGGCTGGTGAGAGCGGTACCCACACCCAGCCAACTGGCATGGCGACAGTTGAAATCACCACATATGAGGAAGAGAGAGTTGGGATGGGTAGATAGAAGTTGGTCCATATTCTCAGACAGCGAGATGTAGATGGAGTCATCACTGTTTGGTGGACGGTACAACACACATATGAACAAAAGGTGGGAGCGAAGGGGAAGCCGTAGCCAAAGGTATTCCTGGGGGTGAGGTGGAGAGAGGGCAGTGCAGGGCGAGTGAGGAAGAGAGTTTTTTTATAAAGATAGCAACCCCACCTCCAGGACGAGGCTCAGGTCTATCATACCGGAGGAGGGAGTAACCTGGGAGAGATACCAAGGAATCAGAGACATCATGAAGGAGGAAAGTTTCTGTTAAGCAGATCACGTCTGGTTTGTCAGAAGCAACCTGTATGGAGAGATCAGACAAGTTTGAGCGAAGGCCCCGGATGTTTGAGGTCCATACTGTTAAGGAAGAGGAAGGGGGAGCATCGGATACAGAACAGGGGGGGGGGGGGGAGCGGTAGGGTAAGATGTGGAAGAGGAGGAAGATGTAGGGAGAGCTGTTGAAGGTGTGTCGGAGATTACAGAATAGCTTGGAGAAAGGGAAGAATGGGGCAGACAAAAGGTTTGATGGTGATTGGGAGAAGCGCAGTGAGGTGTTATTTGACGAGGGGGAAGAGCGAGGCAGAAGGTTGAGGGAGATGAAGGTGAAAGTTGGAAGGGGGAAGAAGCGGGGAGGACGCTTTGAGGGGGAGGGGTGGAGGGGAGTCTAGGAGGGGAGGAGCGAGGGAGAGTCTCGGAGCGGAGGGGTGTGGGGGGAGATTTGAAAGGAATGGGTGATTGGGAAGATTTGGAGGGGATGGACAAGGGGGTAGATTTAGAGTGGAGGGGTGATGGGAAATGGGATTTTGGGGTGATGGGATTTTGAAAAATGTACGATTAATGGGAAACGAACATTTATTGCAAAATGAGTTTCTTGAGACATTCGAGTCAAAAATACGTTTGAGGGCGCTGGAGGGAGGATGGAGTCCTGGAGAGTTTAGGGAATGAATGAAAGATGCACTATAAGAGATGGAATTTTTTTTTGGAATGAATGGATTTGGTGAGCAAGTCGAAAGCATCCTTTTATAGAAGAAGAAGAAAAAGGTGTTAAAGAATATGACAGAATACAGGTCTTCAGGAGTCAGATGAGACATTTTTTAACAACGTGATCACAAACGAAACAACGTGGTCGAAAAATGAACGAACGAACAAATAAGAACGAATAAACGAATAAGAACAGAAGGAAATGTTTTTGGGTTTTTTTTTTTTTTTGAGATTTTAAAACAAGGAAGTATGGGATGAAAAGACCGTGAAAAACAGAGACCGGAAAATAATTGCAGCGCGATCAGAGAACCGCTGAGACAAAAACGAAGCCTCAAGCCAAGGTTGGACACAGTAGCCTAGTACTACACTTAGGCCTCAGAATACGCGATAAGAGAGACCGACGATTCTGTACACAGGTATGAAAAACCAACGCCAAGAATACTATTCAAGACACCCCAATAGGTACATACAAGACCAGTTTCGACAAAAACACAATTGAGAAAAGTTACTTAACTTCGAAAGCGAGCGTGCATGGACAACTTTGAAGAGTCGAGACCTCCAATCTTGCGCATGCGCATCCAGGTTCAATCCAGAGTTGGTTCTCCGTTTTTGCTGAAAAATTCATTACTCTCAGTTCTTCAAGCAAAAAAAAAATTATCTTCAACATTTTTCTACTTCAAGGACTTAAAACAATGGAGTAAGGTAGGGAAGCATGCTTCGTCTTGCAGCTATTCATCGTTCATGGTGCTTTTGTTTAGAAAACAGCATATCTTCCCTTTGAAATTGCCCGCCATATGGGTAGCCGAGGAAGGACTTTGTACGATGAGGAAGTCGGCATCTGGCTTTGGAGACCTACTTTGAAATGTGGTTTTCCCAAGAAAAAAACATGGCTGATGGTGAGACCTAAGAGTTGGAATAACTGAACTTCCTGGACAGGAATGTTAATAAAGTCGATAAGAGGGTTTGCCAGACAGTCCTTTTGGAGGGAGATAGTGAGAGTGTGGGATTTGTTAGGATTGAAAGACATATTCCAAGTGTTTGACCAGCTGGTGATTTTTTTTCAAGATCTGAAAACAGGGAAGAGGCTGCAGTCTGCATGTCTGAAGATTGAGGGATGTCGCGACAGAGGGTGGAGTGATCAGTAAATAAATAAAGTGGATCTCCAGAGTGTCAGAGAGATCGTTGATGAAGACCAGGATTGGGATGTGTCTGAAAACACTGCCTTGCGCCACTTCACTCTTCACAGGGAGAGGAGATGAAAGGATTCCGTTAAAAGCCACACGTTGGCTATGAGAGAAGAGGAAGTCAGTAACCCAAGTGTGGAGTTGCCTTTGGATGCCATAGGCAGAGAGTATGGAGAGTCCCGAGAGACGGCCCTGATCTCATGTCTGACATTGAGGACCTTCATCCATTGTTGGGTGAGTAGAAGCAACGTGTCCATGATAGAATGACTTGGTCTGAAACGAAATTATTGATCGGACATGAGGTTGTTGGAGAAATTTGAAGTGAGGGAAAGGATGGAAGGAAAGCAAACTCCAGAGACAAACTTAACAATGTGCCACCAGGTTTTAGAGGAGGGAGGCAAGTTTGAAAGATCAATCTTGAGGTTAGACAGATGTTGTTTTCTGGATCTCCATTAGACACACACTTGTTGTGGGCTTTTTGGAATGCACTGAGATTGCCTATGGTCGAATTTTCCTTCCAGGAAGACAAGGCAAGTTGTTTCAGAGCAACTGCCTCATCACAGGATTCAGTGCACCATGGGCAGGAAGTAGTTTAGAGCAAACTGAAGACAAGATGGGATAAATCTGTGCATGAGAGAGTAGGTTTCTGTGGAAAAATCCCAGGCTGAGTTAATATCAAGGGCAGTAGATTTGGGATACGAGTCCTGAAGAGAGATTGCCTCCCCCCCGCCCCCCCCCCCCCCGCCCCGCCTTACACTGTAAGGGTGTTTCATAAACTTGAACTAAAATTGCCCGGAGGGCATTAATTGTCGACCTCAAAGGTTGGATTTGGGTCACATTTATAGCAGAGTTTTAATCCCTATTTTTTTCGTTGGGGGAATGTCTGTGCCACGAATGCAGTGGCCCCTTTTGGGTTTGAGAAATAATTTGCAATTATTTCAGATTTTAGTGCTGCCGCCGATCGCTCACACACTCTTTCCGATCGACACCGTGGAATCGTTAACTCCCCCCAACTAATGCTAGAGGATGGGTCGGTCCTCCAGTTTGGGGTTCATCCGAAGGGCGGTGCACGCAGGATTGCTTCGTCCTGCATGTGAAACACCAGGGAGACAGTTTAAAGCTGGGTCAAGATACAAACCCAGGATAGACAGCTCAGAGTCGAGTACGCGTATCGTTTCAGGGTTATCCTACCAGCACACATGTTGTTTTATCCACAACAAATACATTCAGATATTACACAACAAATTCATACATTCTTGGGGAAAATGTCAGGGACATAGAAAATGTCCCTTTATATAAGGGTATGTGCCATGTGGAAAAGTATAGAAAAGAAGGGACATTCCATAGCTTGAAGAAAATACAAAACAATATAAAATAATGGGCATTCAAAAAAAAATCTCGTGTGGATGCTGGACTACCCTTGTGTTCTTAGGAGGAACCAAGTGATGCTCTAGAAAAGTTCATATGAAGGGCGCCAATTTGATTCATTCACCATTTTGATGCATGAAGAAGTACAATGTATTTTCAATGCAGTTACAGTCTCTTGGTTACAAAGGGACCTCTTCGCGTTCCTTCATTTTTCTGTAAAATATTAAAATGCCAAACATAATATTCGTTTTCTATTCCATTGCAGAAGTAGGTGTACATATACAATTCATCCATAATCTCTATTTATCATCAGTATTGTTCATGTACATATCACGTTTGTGCAATATGTCTGCAATATCAACACTTGCAAGTTTATGTAATGTGCAATTATGGTCCAAGAGGGATTTTTTTTTGGTATACAGAATCGACGTTCACGTAAGATGAAAACATGCACAGACACATAAAACATACAATGAAGGGAGCGGGAGATAGAGGGGGAGAGAGAGGGAAGCACACAAGTACAACAGTAGAGAACAGGGACGTCGATAGATCTGTGGAACGGGGAGGGCTGGGGGAAGAGAGGGGTACACGGTATAAAGCAAATGAACACTACTAGGAATTTCAGTTAAGAAGTTGGTGATTGAAAGAAGTGGATTTGGGGTGTTTTGACGGGCGTAGAAAAGATCAAGGTTTTGGATGGGGGAAGATAAGCGATGGTGGTGAACAGCTGTTTTAAATACCTGAAGGGAGGAGTGGGATTGAAGAGAGTCAGGGAGCTTGTTCCAGAGGCGGGAGAAAAGAGGAATGAAGGAGTGAAGGTGAGCAGAGAGTCTTGATTTTGGCAGTTTAACCATCAGAGGGTTGCTGGCAGATCTTGTGCGACCTGTAGGAATATTTGGGGGACAGAGCACAGAGAGAGCTGGGGGAGCAAGGCCGGAATCAGAGGGTTGCTGGCAGATCTTGTGCGACCTGTAGGAATATTTGGGGGACAGAGCACACAGAGAGCAGGGGGAGCAAGGCCGGAGAGGAGTCGGTAGAAGACAGAAAGACCATCTACCTGCCTGCGGTGAGTGAGTGAAAGTCCCTCAGAATCGGCTTCATCGCGGGAGATTCCAATGATTCTGAAAGCTTTGGTTTCGACAGCGTGAAGCCGAGCTAGGTGGATTGGTAAAATTGGCTGCACTGCACATGTGTACAATTCTTTAATCTAATCAAATTGTTGCTTATAATGTGTACACACATCGCGCTTGTCTAATGCTTGTCCCGAAGATTACATCACATACAACATGTCTGCAATTGGTTGGTACATATTACATACGAATTTTTTTTTTTCAACATATTTGATTTTTTGAATGCCCCTTAATTTCTAATGTTTGGAATTTTCTACAAGCATTGGAATGTCCCTTCGTTTCTATCGTTTGCCACATTCCACATATCTTATATAAAGGGGACTTTTCTATTCCCCTGGCATTTCCCCCAAGAATGTTCCTTCTTTTCTGTAGTTGGCCACATGGCACATTCCACAGAAAGGGGACTTTTCTATGCCCCAAGATACATTTTAAATATGAACAAAATGCATTTGTTCATCGTATTCAGGACGATATAAAAGACTTGAAAAAATAAGGGTAAAAAATATTCAACCTCGATGGGATTCCAACCCACAATCTCCAGGTTGGGAGTCTGATGCTTTATCCATTAAGCCATTGACCCAACACATTGTAATGTTTTTGTAATAAGAGGTAAAAAGTGTGTATATATCTATATTTTATACAGCACACCTTCGTTAGGTATCAGATATGAAGTTTGTTGCCAAAATTCAGCAAAATCGTGTGTGTAGTTTCGGAGAAGAGAGCGAATATCTATTTTGGTGGGTTAACACCTTCCTCCCCCGTAAAACCCGTTAATGTGTTCAGATTTTGATGCGGTCAATACACCTTCTTTAGGCCTCTGATATGAAGCTTATGGCCAAGTTTCATCAACATCGTGTGTGTAGTTTCGGAGAAGAAAGCAAATACCTACTTTTGGGGTAGACCCCACAATGAGCGCAGATTTTGATGCGTCCAATAAAACCTCGTTAGGCATCAGATATGAAGCTTATGGCAAAGTTTCATCATAAGTAATGTTCCAGTAAAGTTCATATAAAGCGGCGCCAAATTGATTCATTCATCTGCAATAAGGAGTAAATGTATTTTATTTGCCAGATGGAGGGCGCCCCTTCATCTGAACTTTTCTAGAGCATTCCTTGGTTCCTCCTAAGAACACAAGTGTAGTCCGGCATGCACACGTGATTTTTTGAATGCCCATTATTTTGTATTATTTGGCATTTTCTACAAGCTCTGGAATGTCCCTTCTTTTCTATACTTTGCCTCATGAAACATTCCCTTATATAAAGGGACATTTGCTATGCCCCTGGCATTTTTGACAAGATACATTTTAAATACGAACAAAATGCATTTGTTCATCGTACAAGACTTTATTCAAGACGATATAAAAGACTTGAAAAAGTAAGGGGAAAATATTTTAAGATGTTTCTTCTTCTTCCTCTTCATGGCCGTGGGTAGCATCATCTGCTGGGGATGCAGCTGTGCAGTGCCCCCTGTACGTGAGAATAAGAATTTGTAATTAATTCAGGGTTCAGGTGATAGCTCACCTATCGAAGGACATCGTGGAGTCCTTAACGTCCCTCAAATAATGTTGGCATAAGGGAGATCCAGTTTAACGTCTAGCCGAGGGATGGCACACACATTGATGGATCGTTCTGCCTGCAAAACACCAGGGTGGCAGTTTACAGCTGGACCAAGAATTCCAAAATCCAAACCCAGACGAGACAGCTCGGAGTCAGGTGTGGCATTACTGGCACGCCATGCCATCCATGCACATAACGACCTATTGTGTGCAGGAGATCTTGGCCTGGGAAATGGAGCTTCAACGGACAACGTGATGGATTGTGGGTCACTTTCCATCCGAATTTTTCCATCACACAAAACATTTCCCTTTGTTCCGGTACAATGGGGCCTTATTTCCGGTGCAGTGACTTATATTTAATCACGCTCAGAAAGCGGGCAACAACATCTCCATAGGTAAGTGATTTATCACTTCCACTGACAGGTGAACAAGGCTGTCAGAAATAATTGGCAAACCTGGACTAGAAACATTTCAAACTACCAAGGTGATATTAGTCTTGTAGATATTAATTAATATTTATATGAAGATGCCTCCATATGATGGCAATGCCATGGTGGTTGCAGCTTCCTTTTTATATATTTATATTTTCAAAGAGCAACCATTGTAATTGATTATTTAATGTTTAATCATGATGCTCACATTGCTAGTGGCTCGTGTGACTTCCGTGACAAATGTGAACAGACGCAGATTAATGAGTCTGTGGGTGACCTATCCCATTTTGTGGCCTCAATTCATTGTTCTTCAATAACGTCAGGAAACTCCAATTTATCACAAACAAAAACAAGTACAAAAAGTTTTAATTAAAACAAAAGCCGCGTCGATGTTACACAATGCCTAGATGCAGCTGTGCCTATAACGTCGATGTTATAGGCACAGGACATTCCTATTGATTCGATTACTGATGTTATTTTTGTGCAAAGTGAAAATATATCTCGGCAATTTCCCGTGTGTGGCGACGAATTTTTAATATATCTCGGCATTTTCCCGTCTGTTATTTCGGGCGGTGTATGACTGACCATGCCGCGATTTAAAAAATATATATCTCGGCAATTTCCCGTGTGTGGCGACACGTGAACGAAGCTATGCTCCTCTCTCCACATTATTGTGACGACGTATAAATTAAATATTTCATCGTGACGATTGTCATCAAATGGACGAATTTTTAATATACCTCGGCATTTTCCCATCTCTTATTTCGGGCGGTGTATGACTGACCATGCCGCGATTTAAACAAAATATATATATCTCGGCATTTTCCCGTCTGTTATTTCGGGCGGTGTATGACTGACCATGCCGCGATTTAAAAAAAATATATCTCGGCAATTTCCCGTGTGTGGCGACACGTGAACGATGCTATGCTCCTCTCTCCACATTATTGTGACGACGTATAAATTAAATATTTCATCGTGACGATTGTCATCAAATGGACGAATTTTTTATATATCTCGGCATTTTCCCGTCTGTTATTTCGGGCGGTGTATGACTGACCATGCCGCGATTTAAACAAAATATATATATCTCGGCATTTTCCCGTCTGTTATTTCAGGCGGTGTATGATTGACCATGCCGCGATTTAAACAAAACATATATATATCTCGGCAATTTCCCGTGTGTGGCGACACGTGAACGAAGCTATGCTCCTCTCTCCACATTATTGTGACGACGTATAAATTAAATATTTCATCGTGACGATTGTCATCAAATGGACGAATTTTTTATATATCTCGGCATTTTCCCGTCTCTTATTTCGGGCGGTGTATGACTGACCATGCCGCGATTTAAAAAAAAAAAAATCTCAATGGACTTGAAGTTACAGGCCTTTGAGAATTCATTTCGTTCTATAAAGGGCAACTTTCATCGGATTTTCTTCCCGTTTTTTTTCAACCGAGTCTAAAACTATGTTGGCGACTGTGAAAAATGAAATGATATATCGAATTTGATTTGAAATAAAACTGTGTGAGAGAGGAAGACACCATGGGCCTACAAAACAGGCCTCAAAGCTATGCGAGTTAATAAAATGGTGGATATTTGTTTATATGAAGCCTCTCCCACAATGGGTGGAGCTATGGTTCCCAGAATGGGTGGAGCTTTGAGGTTTTGTCTTCTCTGCAAGAACAAGAACAAGAAGAAGAACAACAACAACAACAGCAGAGGGCACTCTATTAGCAGCGTCTGCGACGCGGCTAAAAACCGACACCTTCAGCTTGGGTTAAACTTTCCTTGTTAAACACATCCTCACGCTCCCATAGGGTGACACACTTTGGATGAACAACTTGTGAAAATCAACACGTAGTCTCAAGCACTGGGTTTCAGTCTGTTTTCATTGTCTCTTTTAGAATGTTCTCGAAAGTTCTTATTACTTCTCCCTTTCATTTCCGGTTTTCTGTGCAAAATAGAACGGAGGCTTTTTTTTATTTTTGGTATACAAGATCGAGGCTCGGATAAGAGATAAAACAGGCCTGACAGTATTTCAGGTCTTCTTTCTCGTTCGTATGTGGCACAACAGGAGGCTGTGGGGTAGCATCAATCCTTGAAGGCACCGCTGTGCTGCTGATGCAGTGCCCTCTGCCAGTTAGGTCTGGAAATGGTGCCGGCGATGGCTCGCCTACTCTTCATGAAAGACCCCGTGGGGCTTTGAACGTCCACAATTAATGCCAGGCAGACAGGGCACGCAGTTTAACGTCCATCCGAGGGACGGTACATACATTGATTAATCACCCTGCCATGACCGGATTCGAACCGAGGCTGGACAGCTTAGATACGAGCGTGCAAATGTCATATTTTGTTATTTTATCACTGAAATTCTCATCATCTTAGCTGATAAATACAATTCCAAATGTGTATCCCACCCATCATCGCACCTGCGGCCTGTAACTTTAACTTATCAATCACAGGGTTTTTTTTCCAACTTGGAATATAAATTAAAAGTCCTTACTTTAAGCTCTGTTCCATCCTGGAATGTAAACGTTCTTACTATCATCTT